>NC_069503.1:317087587-317160087 GCF_027579735.1 Bombina bombina | reverse complement strand
CGGCTAGATTACGAGTTGTGCGTTAGGGTAAAAAAGTAGCGTTAACAGGTCCTAACGCTGCTTTTTTACGCCCACTGCTATTACGAGTCTTGCAGATTTAGGGGAACCGCACACTTTTTTTGGCCTTACTGCAAAACGACTTACATAAACATCGTAAAGTCTTTTTTCTATGAGACTTCCATAGCGCCGGTATTAAGAGTCTGTCCTGGGAGGCCAAAAAGTGAGCGGTACACCCTACCCCATCAAGAGTTCTAACGCATTTAAAAGTCAGTAGTTAAGAGTTTTATGGTACAACGCCGTAACATAAAACTCATAACTTAAGTACTAAAAAGTACACTAACACCCATAAACTACCTATTTACCCCTAAACTGAGGCCCTCCCGCATAGCAAACGCTAAAATAAAAATTTTAACGCCTAATCTGCCGCTCCGGACATCACTGCAACTATAATAAACATATTAACCCCTAAACCGCCGCACTCCCGCCTCACAAACACTAGTTAAATATTATTAACCCCTAATCTGCCGTCCCTAACATCGCCGCCACCTACCTACATTTATTAACCCCTAATCTGCCGCCCCCAACGTCGCTGCCACTATACTAAATGTATTAACCCCTAAACCTAAGTTTAACCCTAACCCTAACACCCCTTAACTTAAATATAATTACAATAAATCTAAATAAAAATTAATATTATTATCTAAATAATTCCTATTTAAAACTAAATACTTACCAATAAAATAAACCCTAAGCTAGCTACAATATAACTAATAGTTACATTGTAGCTAGCTTAGGGTTTATTTTTATTTTACAGGCACGTTTTTATTTATTTTAACTAGGTAGAATAGTTATTAAATAGTTATTAACTATTTAATAACTACCTAGCTAAAATAAATACAAAAGTACCTGTAAAATAAAACCTAACCTACGTTACACTAACACCTAACACTACACTACAATTAAATAAATTAACTACATTAACAACAATTAAATAAATAAATTAGCCCTTTTTAATAAAATAGATGAAAACATGAAAAAGCATATTTATGCAATATTTATATTTACTAAAGTGTTACACTTCAGTAATCGAAAGGCCACTTCATTCTGCTTATCCTCCTTGATCTGTCTGCAGCCTTTGATACTGTTGACCAGCCTCTTTTGCTCCAAATCCTTCGGCATTTGTGACACAGACCTATCATGGTTCTCTTCCTACCTGTCTAACCGTACCTTTAGTGTAACCTTCTCAGGGGCTTCCTTTGCCCCATCACCAGGGCTCTGTCCTCTGTCCCTTTCTCTTCTCAATCTACACGTCATCATTAGGTTCCTTAATAAAGTCCCACGGGTTTCAATATCATTTGTTTGCCGACGATACCCAAATCTACCTCTCTGCACCAAGCCTATCGCCTTCCTTGCTAACCCGTGTCACTAACTGTCTTTCTCACATCTCTTCCTGGATGTCCTCTCACTACCTTAAGCTAAATCTCTCTAAAACTGAGCTCCTTATTTTCCCTCCTTCTTCAAAAATCTCCACCCCCCCATCTCTCTATAAATGTCGACATCTCCATCATTACCCCTACCCCGCATGCCCAATGTCTTGGGGTCACATTTGACTCAGATCTTTCTTTCACTCCTCTCATTCAGTCCTTGGCTAAATCTTGTCGCTTTCACCTTAAAACATCTCTAAAATTAGACATTTCATTACACAAGACACAACTAAGATTTTAATCCACTCTCTCATCCTATCCCGCCTTGACTACTGCAACTCCGTCCTTTGTGGTCTTCCTAGCTGCCATCTTGCTCCTTTACAATCCATAATGAATTCCTCTGCCAGGCTCATCTTCCTTACATGTCGTTCTTCATCTGCTGCACCTCTCTGCCAAACTCTTTATTGGCTTCCTCTTGCCTTCAGGATTAAACACAAAATTCTGACTCTGACATACAAGGCCCCCAACTGCACTGCTCCCCCCTATATCTCAGACCTTGTCTCTAGATACTCTTCCTCTCGTCCCATTCGCTCTGCTCATGACCTCCTACTCTCCTCCTCTCTTGTTACCTCCTCACATTCCCATTTACAGGACTTCTCCAGACTGGCTCCCATCTTTTGGAATTCTCTTCCTCACTCCACAAGACTCTCCCCTAGTTTTGAAAGCTTCAAGCACTCCCTAAAGACTCTACTGTTCAGGGACGCATACAACCTACACTAACCTTTCTTAATACCAGTTCCTCTCCTCCATTACTATCCGCCATGAACCCCCGTAGCATGTAAGCCTAAGAGCCCAACTGTTTGCAGATCACCTTCATAAGAGCTGACTACAACAGTGCGACTCTCGGCAGGGCCCTCTACCTATTTGATTCCTATAAATGCTACCTTGTATACTGCATATGTTTATAGTTCTGTGGGCGTTCTACAAATAACCAATAATAATACACTCTATACTCACTGTAAATATTTCACATTCCAATGCTCTGCACATAGCAGAATATGTTCTATGTATTTTTAAATATATATTCCTATAAATAGCTGTATATACCTACATATATATATTTATATATATATATATATAGATAGATATATTTTGTATGAATCTATCAGATATATGTAGAAATATGTATTTATGAATAAATAGAACATATTCTGCTAAGTGAAGAACATTGGGATGTGAAAAATGTATAGTTTCATGTTGAGTTAGCGTATTTTGAATTATGCGATCAGGTTTGCATGTGTGTAGGGTGTTCTTCTATGGGGGAATACGTTAACGAGCATGCAATATCCTAACATCACCTCTTTGCATGCATCGGGTTAGCGCACAAGTGAAAAAGTTTTACTTTCAACTTGTAATACCCAATGCACTCAAAAAGCTTATGTCTAGAGGAGTTAAAGTGGGAGTGTTAAATACCGCTCCCCCTGTAATCTGTCCCTAAATGTGGAACACATATAGTACAGTTGTTGGTTTGGAATATTTGCTTGAGTGGGTTTAAAGCATTTATTTATTGTTTAAAAGTTTTCATGTTTAATGTATGTATAAGGACCAGTAATCTGTAATTATGCTAAATATATACAGAAAATGACAATTTATTTTCAATTATTTAAGATGGAAAACAATCTGATGTGCGTGACTTGTTCCTTCATTGAAGTGCTCTGCATGACTTGGTCCTTCATTGAAGTACTCATGGAATTGTTATAAAAGACAAAACACATACAAGCACCATTATTCCCTTTATAAACTCTATCCTACATGCACAGTGAGTGCAAACACTATTTTGTGCATTAAATATAAGTGCACTCACTACTACTGTGATATGTATTAAACATACTTGTTATCACAAAAGGCTTTTGTAATTTGTTTGCTTTTCATAAACTGCATTGCTATCTCATACCAAAAGCAATACTTACAGGTCTGGATTTGATGTCCTTTTATTTGGATAATATTCTGTCACTATCTAGTAATTTCCTGCTGTCTGTCTGCTTCAGAGTACTTTTAAGAGAACAATAAGTATGCATGCATTTCATACAGTAAAATATCTGTGCTTCATATGATCAAAGAAAATGCTGTTAATATTGCAATATCCATCTTTCATGTGCTCACCGAAGATAATAGGAATTAAGAATGAATTATTAAAGAAGCTATATATAACCCATCTGACATAGTAGTGAGTCTTTCTGGTCATAAATGAAATAAATAGGGAAACAAATACACGCTAGTCTATAGGTACCTCAACCAGATGCTTTCTTTTGCTACGGGCTATCATAAGTCATGAGTCATTGAAGTCTGAGCTTATTTTAACAATGGCAATACACAATATATCTTATTATTTAACAGAAAAACTAATGACTCCTAATTTTAGGATATACGTGTAATGTTGAAATAGGTTATTGGATTGTAAGCCATAGACAAGGAATTTTTGTAAGGGACAAGAATGAATATGATCATAAAAAGACCATAGGCATATAGATGGGCACTTGCTTTAGAATGAGATATGCCACCTAAAACGAATGGATTCCCCTTCACCCTGACCTCTTTCCATTTAAATGTAGAGGTAATAAATCAACGACTGTGGTAACAGCAGGACTCCTTATTAATAACAACCTTGACTTCTCCTAGCTTTGACTCGGTGCACATGCTTTGTTTTTTTATCTAAACATATTTTTTTTGATGGTGATGTGCTTATTGATAGCAGAAAACCAAGTTTTACATGACTAAGCAGCATCCATCATCTCCTCCAACAATAACAGAGTAATGCTTCAGAAGCATTAGGTGACCAGAACCTATAAACACAAAGATACCAGTTAAAGGGACAGTACACCACTTTTGATGTTAATATAAAAGTATGTTATTCACAGTAAAACAATTTTGCTGTATATATTCATTATGTATTTTGGTTCCTCTTCATGTAATTTAGCTCTGAAAATTGTGGCTTTTCTATTTTTCATGACTGAAAAAGCACACTGCAGGCTTCTCAAGGCTTATACTGCTACATATCTTTTCTTAATTGGATTTAACAGATTTGAAGTGCAAAAATGACTCAAACCCAGATTCGCTCCTCAAATTAAGGCATAGTTGGTGGAATTTGGCTATTGAGAAAAAAATGCAGAAAACAATACATTTATTTTAAAAATGTTTAGACTTGGCTCATGTAATTGTATGGTAAGATAACAGAAGTGTCTTTTAATCACAAGGTTTGTACTGTACTTTTAACACAAACATTCTCTTTCCATGTTTAAAGGGATATTAAAGGGACAGTCTACACCTTAGTCATCTTAAAGTCTTACCTTAAATTAATCTGCAAATAGCCTCCTGCACCCTTTCTATATCATGCAGCAGGAACAGTATTTTTACTCATCATTTTAAATTACCTTTTTTACTGTTCCTGCTGCATGATATAGAAAGTGATGCAGGAGGATATTTGCAGATTAATCTAAGGTAAGACTTTAAGATGACTATGGTGTAGACTGTCCCTTTAAGCTAAAAAAAAATGTTCCGTCATGCATATGAAAGAGACAAGCTGGTAAAAAATATAAAATTCATGTTTTGCAATCAAAAAGGTCATCCTGTTATGTTGCTAAACTAAATAATATTAACATTGTGTACAAATGATTGTCAATTATCAGTTGCCTAGTTGTCAATATGGACAACTCCCAAAGTCAGTGGACAGAGTGAAAAGCAAAGGGTATATTTATTAATAAATACAGGAAAATCTATTTAAAATTTGTCATATATTTCAAAGTATTCTCTTTCAAATGTAACACATACATTTCATGTCCTTTTTTACAAGTTATGATTACCATCCATTACTCAATCATGGAAGGAAAAGAAAAATGTATGGCGCCTTTCATACAGTAATAAATTATTTATTGTCATTAAAACCAGAGAAGAATACAGTTGTTATATGAAGATAACAGGAGTGATATAAGATTGTATCTTTATTTAGCTAAGTAACGAGATGGTGCAAGCTTTTAATACTTTAAGGAATCTACATCAGACATAATCTTATGCTGAAAATCTATCTGTTAATTATATTTTTAAAAGAATAAAAAAAAGCATAAAGAAAATTATTTGCTTATGCAATGTAAACAATTCAGGTTGCACAATTAAATAAAGACCTAATTAATATTCCCAGAATATTAAGGGCTTCATGTACGATGCCGCAGGCAGACAAAGTTCCCAACATGAAAACCTGTCCACCAGGCTTCATGGCAAATGGGCTACAGACACTGTACGTCTTCTGCCTGTATGTTCTATCCCACAAACACTTGCTTCAGCACCACCCCCTGCTAGCGCATGAGCAGGGCCTGTCAATAACCCCGAACAAACAGAGAGGGCAGGAATCTGTGGAAAGCAACTTATTTACTTTTTTTTTTTCAAAATTTGATTGTGTCACCCAAATAGGTTTGTCTGACCATATTTATCCACCTTACCTCTGTATTTAACATATGGTCAGTGTAAGTAATTTAAGAACAAAACAGAGTGAGAGAGAAAGAGAAACAGGGCCTTTTCATTTTTGCTGTTAACTGTACACTAAGAAGCCATATTTTAAAACTAGATTAATACTAAAGGATCTAGTTCTTAAGATTTGTCACTTCTTGTTAGAGAGCAAATTATTCTAACTAGCCGGGACCACTTTTCTCTGTAAAAGATAGCACTCTATAGCAAAACTGATAACTATTTACACAATTATTATTATTATTTTTTAACAGAAACACATTTTTAATCAAATGTAAAAAAAAGTAATTCAGTTTCGCTTTTGTGTTATATCTTCAAAGAGCTAGCCCTGCAGTATTGAAAGTTTGGCTTTGTTTCTTATTTAATTCAAGGAAGAAGCTACTCTTACCCAGGGTTACAAATGGACAAAGACAATTTAGAACACAGGCATCAGGTGACACAGAAAGCAATAAAGCAAAGGCATTTGTAGAGAGAACATTGTGTCAGGATACAGATGTACCATAAGGATGAGATGGACACCCGTAGGTCTAGACATCAATAGAGGCAGCTACTTCATAGCTGCTTGTAGACCAGTTTCAAAGAACAACATCCACAGGGGGGAAAAAGATGCATCCAAATTGAAGTGGATATCAAAATGATCAGGACATTTGCAATACATGATTATTTGAAGCATTTATCTTTTATCATAAGGTTTAAATAAATCAATCCAAACAGACAATTCAAATCTATATTAAGAAAAGCTTTGAAAGTCTTTCTTGTCATGTCAAATTATATACACCAAAATGTGCAGTAAAATTATAGTTTGTCTAAAAATAATATTACAGCATGATGGGGAAACAATTTCAGAAAAAGCTTTTAAGGCGGTATGAATATAATCCATCATTTATTTAAAAAAATAAAGTTTAAACTGCCTATACTTTTTTTTGACAAATTAATACTTTTAATAATTAATGGCCAGATTACAAGGGGAGCGCTAAATTATCGCCCGCCCGCATTAGAACGAGGCTCCCATTGGAGTCTATGGAAGCATGCTCTCGTGGGCGCAATGCTTCCGTGCAATGCGAATGCGAGGTCGCATTCCCATTGCATCTAAATTGTAATACCAATGCACATTTGCGTGTGCTCTTATTACAAAGTGTATTGTGTTCCACTTACAATCTAAGTATTTTTAAGACTTTTTATAATAAAGTGTTTTACATTTGCATTCGCTCTCAGAAATAACGTTAATAGTCAGAAATAACGTTTATAGTCCTATTCTACCCTAGTTCAGTTGAGTCACCATTTATATAAATAAGCATACACGATACATGACTTAAAACTGTCACTTTTCTATGCAAAATTCACCAAGAACCTGAAACCCGTTCACTTATTATCTACCAGTCTGCAGTGTTTTATTATTTTTATTTAAATAAGGCAATATTTATATTGACCTTTTGAAAAGTCACTTTAATTTTTTACTGGATATCTTTTGATGTGGCCAATCAGATGTAGATGAGCTTGAGCCTTGTATAGCATGATACAGGGTTAAGCAAACCACAACATACTTAACTACACATTAACTGCACATGTCCGAACTAACTTAGGACCAGGGACATTCTCTAAAAGGATCTGTCAGTGCTACAAGATTTAAAGGGACACTAAAGTCAAAACTAAACTTTAATGATTCAGACAGACTTTAAAACGTATTTCCATTATCAAATTATGCATAATCTTTTTTTTATGAACACTTTCTGAAGCACCAGCTACTACTGAGCAAGTGCAAGATTTAAAGGGACTTTTATGATTCAGATAGAGCATGCAGTTTTAAGACACTTTCCAATTTACTGCCATTATCAAATATTGCACAGTATTTTTATATTAACACTTTCTGGGGAACAAAATCCTACTGAGCATGTACCCAAGCTCACAGGGTATACATATACTAGTCTGTGATTGGCTGATGTTCGTCACATGTTACAGGGGGGCGAAAAATAAGAGAAAAAATGCATTTGTCAGAAAAAAAATCTACTGCTTATTTGAAATTCAAAGTAAATATTATTGTATTGTCTTTGAATTATGTACTTGTTAATTATGTAATTCTACTGCATCGAGTGGTCCTTTAACAGTGTATATGAATGAGTCTGTGATTGGTTAATGGCTGTCACATGATACAGGTGGCAGGCATATTGAAGTAATTTTAAAAAAAAATCTACTGCTCATTTAAAATTCAGAGTATATTGCCGTCTCGTAAGACTACATTTCTGCTTTTTCAAATAAAGATATCAAGAAAATGAAGACAAATTGATAATAAGAGTAAATTAAAAAGTTGCTTAAAATTGCATAATCTATCTGAATCATGAAATATTTTTTTTTGGTTGAGTATCCCTTTAATATTGTATCACCTTAAATCAAGATTATGTTAATTTGTAATACTAGTTTGTTCCCTATTTGTCTTGCTTATTTGAAATTATTTTTTGGTTCTTTTTTTGTCCTGTTCCTGCTTCTCCTTTTTATGACCTAATGGAAAACTTGGTACCACCCAAACCCCACCCAAAAAATATACATCACCAATCAGGCATCTTTTGGACAGCCCACCCTTAATCCCTAGTTCAATAGGTCCTGCTGGGACTCCGCCCCCTGCATAACAATATAACACCACAGGACCACTATGACTCCTCCCCTGGCCTAGATAAAATATTATAAATAATGGGTGGCAATGTTTTTTTAAGCAGCTGTATAATACCACAAAGTATAGCAAATGACACCTCAATATAAATTATTTTACAATGTAATTATAATATATATTCACCTTTAGAGATAGCTAAACAAACTTTTTTTTTCTATCTGTTACAGTGATACTTAAAGTGAATGTACATTTTCATGTTTTTAAAAATACTATTAGAAATAGGAGCACTTTCATTTATGAAAGTTTACATTGCAGTGGTTTTGTTAAAATACTTACATTTTTCTGCAGCCAAGCCGGACCAGCGATCCCCCGCCCACTTCTCATGCAATGACAAAACCGGCTTACTCCAATCACGGTGTGGCCTCAGAAAATGTTTTCTCTCGGGAGGAAGCCATGATTAGAGAAAGCCAGATTCGTCATTGCTGGCATAAGTACAGAGGATCTGCATTAGGGATGGGTGAATGTTTCGCAACATTCGAAAAATGAAACGAATTTTTACACATTCGTTCATTCAAATCGAATTTTGAATGTTTACATAACATTCTAACATTCGATTTTCGAATGTTTGGTTTCGAATTTTACGATTACATTCAAAAATATTTGTTTTCGAAAAATTTGAATTTATATTTGTAATAGTATTTCTAATGCTTTTTTAAAAATGTAATATTCAAATTATGCAATATTCTATATAGAACATTCAAAATGATATATTTGTATCTATTATGTATCAGTTTACTAGATTCCCTCCCTACCACATGAACTATTGAACTTCTGAATAGTATTTGTTAAATAGAATGTTAAATTCGAAATTTTGAATGTGGAATTAAATATAATTATAAACATTCGAATTCAAAAGTGACATTCAAAAACTGTAAATAGCATTCAATTATAGAAGTTTTAAGAATAATCGTTCTTATCAACATTCGGATTTATAATTCGAACATTCGTTCTAACATTCGAATTCGGTAATTTACACATTCGCCCATCCCTAATCTGCATGCGGGGGATCGCTTGTCCGGCTTGGAAGAAGAAAAAGGTAAGTAGTTTAACAAAACCACTGCAATATAAACTTTCATGAATGAAAGTGCCCCTGTTTTTAATAGTATTTTTAAAAAACAGGCACTCATTCATGAAAATTTATATTCACTTTTACTTTAGTAAATGTCCCTAAAATCATTTGGCTAAACTTAACATCTTTTAAATACACACATTTGTTTGGACCTTTGTTTCTTTTGTATGCAGCTGTAGAATGAATGCATTATTGTTGGATTTTTGTTTGAATAGTTATTAGTTTAGTGATATAAACAAGTGGCGCATACTTTTTTTAAAAATAGTTTTTATTTGTCATAGTTTATATTTTATTTGTTCAAGTTTTAAGGACATATTATAGAAGGCTATATTAAATGGGTCTCACAGTTATCTCTGTATTCAAAATTTGACAGGTATCTGACCTACCACACTGTTTCTTTTGTAAAGCTATTTCAAAGTATGGCAGTTTGCAAGATGGAAATAAAAATAATATATGCAATATTATAAATGTATACAAGTTAAATTTCAGAATCAGCATTCAATGCTTCTGTGAAATGTTGTGTTTTATTGAGTCCAATAATAGGAAACAGTTCACAATACTCATGTTTTCAGGTTACATTTCTGTTGAGTTTTGGGACTTTTTTCTTCTCTACTTTAACGTGTTACCAATGATCCATTTTACCTGCTCAAGTGTATTAAATTATTTGCAAATAGCTACTTTATCTTTATTTTGCTGTTTGATTAGCTGGTTTTGACTGCAATATCCCCACATCTATTGAACATAAGTAATGGTTATAGAAAATCTTTGTAAACAAGAAAATGCAGAAGAAATCACAAACTTGGTGGTGGTGGAAGTGAGGGGTACCAAAACCTTAATTATCAATTGTTAAGGGCCTGATTATTAAAAAGTTGTATAGAGGCCTATGTATCAAAGGTCTTACAGACCTCATCCGACAGTGCGGATCAGGTGCGGAAGACCTCGCTGAATGCTCAGAGCAGGCGGACAGGGTTATGGAGCAGCGGTCTTTACGGGCCCCCAAGGTCCATACAGAGCTTGATAAATGGGCCTTATAAAGTGAAATCTCACAAAAACTTTGAGAGCTTCTTTTCAGCATTATTTTGCCATGCAAGTGTCTCTCCTTCACGCTCAGAACCCAGCACAGTGAGACAAACTGCTCTTAAGCTAAATGATTGCCTTTCTAAAAATATATAGAGAAAATCTGATGAGCACTTCTCTCTGTTATTCCACTTGATTGAGTTGTGGTTTCAATATCTAATTGTATAGAAAAAGGTGAATTAAATGAACACTCAAACTATTTGATCTGAAATAGCAGCATCTAAATATGTTGACATTTTCTGTTAATGTTTATTAGTTGTTAGACACATCATTCTAATTCTCATTGACTAATGCGTTCTTCCTGCAAATTCTCCATTGATTATTAATAATTATTAATACCTAAAGGACAATGCTTAGTAGAACAATCACAACAGATACTAGTATATTTGATGGAATTAAAATTTAAACATGAAATGTCAGCAGTTTTCAATGCTTCTTTTTTCATGTTGATCACATAACATCTTTAAGCACACTCTCCCTGGAAAATTGGAAAAAAGTCCATGGAAAATTGAGAGAAATGGGATAAGAAAGCTGGTGTTTGAGTTTTGAAACACCTGTTATCATTTCTTTTAAAATTTGATGCTGAAATACCCTTGAATTGTTGGATATCTTTAGTATAAACCTATAGCTGGAAATGTATCCCTCTGTAAGTTTATATTAAAACCGATTATGGGAAGTGGATGCTAAATGATTTCCTTTTTATACCCATTTTATGGTTCTTATTATTAATACACTAGAAATGTCTACTTCTAAAGTTAGATTTCACAAAATAACTAAATGTAAAATCTGCTAAATTGATCTGTAGTGACCTTAGATTTTTTTATATACATCCATAGGAAAGTAGGAACACAGCGGTATACATAAAACTTTACCTTTTATTAATGTCACATAAAATCCATGGTCAGGTTCACAGATAGGGGCATATTTATCAGTGTGCAAGCGGACATGATACGAAGTAGCATATCATGTCCGCCGCACATCGATAAATGCCGACAGAATACTCTGTCTGCATTTATCCGCGGCCTCAGAGCAGTCGGACAAGTTATGGACCGCTGCTTCATAACTTCTGTTTCCGGCTAGCCTGCACACACAAGTAGCCTGCACACACACCCCCATATATATATATATATATATATATATATATATATATATATATATATATATATATATATATATAACAACATTTAAAATTATGGGGAGGCTAAAAGTGAGTTTAAAATCCTCCACTAAGCACAAAATATAGAGAAAATAACTCATTGTGTAGTACATTAACAAATCTAGACAAGACTCAATGCTTGTTTTTTCCACAGAAAACCTCTGAATTACATTGTTTCCAATGTAGCAAAGGATTCTGGCTCGCCAGAAACAAGGGGCATCAAGCTCTATACAGAGCTTGATAAATATGCCCCATAGTATCCAAGCATACAGTCTACACATTCAACTTCTTAAATCACACTGACAAACATCACCTTTAAAAATGGTGTTCAGGACACTCATTGGTTAAAAGGAGACACACCTCCCTTATTAAGATTAACCCTTTGGATACCTATATATACAATCTTAATTATTCACTCCATTATAAATATTTGGCTATACAATTGTGTGTATATACATATATGTCCCCGTACCCAACCCATTAAAACAGAGTGAAAATATCACAATATATGGATATGTGTAGTATATACAACAATACAGTAATGTATTCAATGTTCTATGCAAAACTGTAATACATATTTACTAGAGAGTTAGCACAGGAGAAATCTTATAATGCCAAACTCATTATAACTTTCCAAGGTCTTTGTAATCCTGGATTAATGGCACACATTTCAACCTGTACTGACACAACAAAACAAAACAAAATTTCAGCACTGACACAATATATAAACGATTCCATACCCAGCACGTACTAAGGGATAAACCCCCCCAAGGACTTAGTACTTGTCTATGAGGGTGGCAGAGTTCTATATAATGGTCCTAGAGATAGTATCTATATAAGTGTTACACCAGTGGCATCATTAAAGGGACAGTCAACACCTAGGAAAACTTTATCCCATACTTTAGAACCACAAAAAAAGATGCGCCTGCACTGCATCCCATCTTCAATACCACTAATGTTATAAGTCTAATCATCGAAAACCCATACAGTTTTCAGCAGTAGATATGGCCGCCAAACTCCTCCCCCTCCTCCTCCGCCCCCTTCTTTTTTTAATTCAATCCTCACTCACAGGGACGCTGTTCTAATTCTAATGTGCATGCGCATTATAATTTTAGTCCGCTCGCTATTAGAAATAGAAAGTGTCTCCGTGAACGCAGGTAAAGAATCTAGCCTAGGATTCGATTCTGATTGGTTGAAGAAGCCTCCTACGAAATGGTGAGCGGGAGTTTGGCGGCCATATCTACCGCTGAAAACTATATGTTTTGTAATGTTAGCGGTATTGAAGATGGGATGCGGTGCAGGCTAATTTTTTTGTGTTGATCTAAGGTATGGGATAACGTTTTCCTGGGTGTTGACTGTCCCTTTGATGGGAGCTTTTCCAGAATGTATGTTATCATAAAGGAGTATGCGCGCACACACACAATAGTGTATATATGTGCTCGCACGCACATCACTCCCCATGGTCCCTTCAACTATACTCACATGAGTCTCTCATTCGGACCCTATTACAGAGAGTCATGTTGTCTGGATACTATTCTAGGCTTCTATATTTACTGGAATGGACCTTTCATATAGACCTATATATTACGAAAATTGCATACTTATATACATATATACTAAAATAAACCCATAGCACCTATATGTGCTCATGCCATGGGGAAGTTGTAACATCAGTATCAACGTTAGATGTATTCTGCATAAAGTGCTTTATAATGCTTTAATGGATGTTTATTGTATGCCATATCAATATTAGCCTATTAACATTTTTGGTATCATCTATACTCATTCCCAGTAATTTATGAGATCGTATCCTGCATTTAAGCCCTGTGGTACCCTGGTGCACAATTCAAATTTAAACATGAAATGTCAACTTTTAAAGTTAGATTCACAAAATAACTAAATGTAAAATCTGCTAAATCGATCTGTGGTGACCTTAGAATTTGTATCCCCTAGCCATCTAGGCTGCTTGGATAGGATAGAGAATATTTTATCTGCGGAAGATAAAAAGGTGAACTTAAATGAGTGTAATTAAATGAGCATTAAACCCTTTAATATAGTATTATAAATTGTGTAGTAAAAGCTTTGCAAAATTTTTTTTTTCCGTAATTTAAAGGACCAATAAATACAGTAGATTTGCATGATCAACAAATGTATTATAACAAGACAATGCAATAGCACTTAGGAGTAGATTTAACAAGCAGCGGATGCTGCAACTTACCCCCCCCCCTATTTTCCAGATCGCTGGAAAAATGAGTTAAGAAGCAGCGATTGTAAGACCGCTGTTCCTTAACTTGTCCGCCACATCTGAGGTGGCGGATAGCAATCATCCCGATCAGATACGATCGGGATAATTTACACCCCCTGCTACCGGACGATTGGCCTTGAATCTGCAGGGGGCGGCATTGCATTTATCGATGTGAGGCAGACATGATCCGCTACAGTGGATCATATCCGCCCACACAATGATAATTCAACCCCTTAGTCTGAACTCCCAGAAAGTAGTAGATTTTTTTCTGACAAATTTCAAATTTATTCAACAACTTACAAGAGAGGCTAAGACAGTCTATTCTTGAAAAAGACTACATATATAGCACTCACGGGGTTACATAACCATGATAATATCCAAAGAGGAATACTATGTAGATAGTCAAACACTCAGTGTGCAAACTTGATTGGGATTGACAACTCAAATTTTTTTTTAAAAATAAAACATAACTTTTATTGAAAGCGTAATTAAAATTGGAAAACACACCTTTAAAAACTCTTAGGAGTCTGTGGATATATGAATGGACTATATATAAATTAAGGGCTAGGTAAAATAGGATATAACCCCCTCTCTTGGCGTATGATATATAATTGGCACTCAAAGCAAGAGATGCCTAATAATATTATAAGATAAAGTGAGTTAACATCCTGTTAATCTTATGGGGCTATTACACTAATACGTCGGATAGTGTGCAGTTGGTGAGTCAAGGTTTCAGCCCAAATATACGTATAATTAAATATACACAGTTACATATACGTTTATTGAAATGTACTGTTAGGTGTCACTGTGTTAATTCATATCCTTAACATATTAACCAACCGCCCATTATTATTCACTTGAGTAGTAAAACTGATCTCGCTATATGAGCCTAAAAAAGAATTAGGCTTTAATAATATACCATACTTGCATTGTGAGTGGTAAAAACTGCTTGAGATATTCAAATTGTCAGGACTCAATAAGACCAGTGGTTTTATGCAGTCGATGCTTTATTACTAACCCACCACAAAACTTAGTATATAGTAATTTTTACAAAATTACACATTAGTTACCAGATCTCTGCCAGAAACAGCTTATGTATAATACTGTGTATGTTAGCTGTACTTTACTCACGAATAGCTTGTTATTGTAGTTGCTCAGTGAGTAAAGTTTATCAGCTGCATTGCTCCAATTTTCAAAAATGACTGCTGTGATACTATTTGGTCTGTGAAATGTGTAAAATAATGTTCATACAGTGCCGGATTACACTCTCAATGTATATAATAAATAAAGCTTAGATAGCTATACTGCTCAGTTGGTGAGTGGTACTTACCATATTGTCATATGTGACATTATTTGTAAGTAATCATATCCTTACTCGCAGCAGGTTGCTTGTTGGTACACCCTCTATATGCGGCAGATACCGCTGACTAGTATATTGCTAAATTCACTAAATATCACATACAAATAGTTTATTATGTTGACGCTAAGATATGTAGCATTAAATCGGTCTTTTACTCTCACCTAGCCTTGAAACTACGTTAAAAGTATACATTCATTATTATTAGTATACTATTGTGATAATAATAAAGCTGCAAATCGTCTGGAGTCTGTGGTATGGACACAATCAATGCTGCTTGGCAGCTGTATGGTTAAAACTGTGAAAAGCAATTGTACAGTTGTTACATAGCCGCTACTTGTATGCATATATGTCTATAATCACATTTGCTACTTATCTAGTGGTACTCAATCTATAGCCTCAAGGTTGAGCTTCACATTTGGTGATATCAATATAAGCATGTATCCAATTATTAATATAAAGTTAGGCTAACAGCAACTATACTGTACATTTACATAATAATGGAAATACTAGATATTCTGAATTCCATCTTCTTATGAAGTAAAAATCTGCTGAAGTTGTGGTAACACAAACTATATTAATAATATACTTTACTCTTACGATTTAATTTTGATAATTGATTAAAATGGAAATAGAACAGTGGCCAATGTATCAAAAGTATATTGTATTTACATTTTATAATGTTAACAGATTGTTGCCAAATTGCCCATTTCATTTCCTGACTAGATATTTAAAAAAATAAGTGAAACTGTTAATACATAATAAAAAGAAATGCTTACTTTGTATATTCTATAACTTTTTATTGGAAAATCTGTACTGCTATTGTCAGTATAAAACTACTGTATTACAGGCAAATTTGTGCACAATTTCTGTTCTGGTTTGATCAGCTGGTAAAGCATTCATAACAAACGCTAACAATGAGCAATTGTCCTTGATTACATTAGTGTATTGTAGCAAGCTAAACATAAACAAGAGACTAATTATATTATGTTAAACAATAATTAAATTGTATTTTCAATTTATTTTTAAGACGTAACACATTTAATGTTCTTTAGGAAAATTACAGCACTTTACCTTTGTCATGCACACAAACTGCTGTTATTCTAATAGGAGAGTCAGATTTTTTATAATGTGTTATATTTGTTATTTGAGACAAAAAATAGAATGCGCCTCATGGTACAGATCAGTGTATCACAAAGCAGGGATAACAAATTAATCAGTCCTACTCACGTGATGAAAAGCACAGGGAGTGCTCAACAAGCAAGCTGGATCCAAAGAGTCGTCCGGCAGACTCACAATCAGCACAGCAGCAAGGATGATCCTCGTCCCACAATCATAGGAGTCCAGGGATCCAGAAGGAGCTGACATCAAAAATGGACCAAAAAATCCCACCGGGATATTGCGATTATCGTGTCCAAACAGAGGATGAAGGCAGCAGCGGGATGAAGTAAAAAGTTTTATCAAAATACAATAAAACCATTTCCTCAAGGTTATAAAATCAAACAAACAGCTGCTACCTTTAAAAGATTACAGAACCAAGCAAAAACGAGAATAGGCTCACACCCTCTTGGATGACGTGTATAACATGTATGGCGAATCAGAAGGAGCATAGGCTCCCTAACATAGATATAATAACTCCCTATTGGTGGACAAAATAGAGAAAGGGGATCTTAAAACAAACTTCTTACATCGTATCAGAGCTTATTCACTCCCCCTTATTGGCATGTATAGCAAATCAGAAAGTAACTTAGGCATCAGCCTCTTCTTACATACAGGTGAAACTAGAAAAATTAGAATATCGTGCAAAAGTTCATTTATTTCACTAATGCAACTTAAAATGTGAAACAAATATTTGAGATAGACTCATTACATGCAAAGCAAGATAGTTCAAGCCGTGATTTGTAATAATTGTGATGATTATGGCTTACAGCTCATGAAAACCCCAAATCCACAATCTCAGAAAATTAGAATATTGTGAAAAGCTGCAATATTCTAGGCTCAAAGTGTCCCACTCTAATCCACTAATTAAGCCATAACACCTGCAAAGGGTTCCTGAGCTTTTAAATGGTCTCTCAGTCTGGTTCAGTAGGAATCACAATCATGGGAAAGACTGCTGACCTGACAGTTGTGCAGAAAACCATCATTGACACCCTCCATAAGGAGGGAAAGCCTCAAAAGGTAATTACAAAAGAAGTTGGATGTTCACAAAGTGCTGTATCAAAGCACATTAATAGAAAGTTATGTGGAAGGGAAAAAAGTGGAAGAAAAAGGTGCACAAGCAGTAGGGATGACCACAGCCTGGAGAGGATTGTCAGGAAAAGGCCATTCAAAAGTGTTGGGGACTTTCTTAAGGAGTGGATTGAGGCTGGAGTCAGTGCATCAAGAGCCACCACACACATATGGATCCTGGACATGGGCTTCAAATGTTGTATTCCTCTTGTCAAGCCACTCCTGAACAACAAGCAACGTCAGAAGCGTCTTACCTGGGCTAAAGAAAAACAGACCTGGTCTGTTGCTCAGTGGTCCAAAGTCCTCTTTTCTGATGAGAGCAAATTTTGTATCTCATTTGGAAACCAAGGACCCAGAGTATGGAGGAAGAATGGAGAGGCACACACTGCAAGATGCTTGAAGTCCAGTGTGAAGTTTCCACAGTCTGTGTTGATTTGGGGAGCCATGTCATCTGCTGGAGTTGGTCCACTGTGCTTCATTAAGTCCAGGGTCAATGCAGCCGTCTACCAGGAGATTTTGGAGCACTTCATGCTTCCTTCCACAGACAAGCTCTATGGGGATGCTGACTTCATTTTCCAGCAGGACTTGGCACCTGTCCACACTGCCAAAAGCATAAAAACCTGGTTCAATGACCGTGGGATTACTGTGCTTGATTGGCCAGCAAACTCACCTGACCTGAACCCCATAGAGAATCTATGGGGCATTGCCAAGAGAAAGATGAGAGACATCAGACCGAACAATGCAGAAGAGTTGAATGCCGCTATTGAAGCATCCTAGTCTTCCATAACACCTCAGCAGTGCCACAGGCTGATAGATTCCATGCCACGCCGCATTGAGGCAGTAATTGCTGCAAAAGGGGCCCAAACCAAGTACTGTGTACATACAGTATGCATGCTTATACTTTTCAGAGGTCCGATATTGTTCTATGTACAATCCTTATTGATTGCATGTAGTATTCTAATATTCTGAGATTGTGGATTTGGGGTTTTCATGAGCTGTAAGCCATAATCATCACAATTATGACAATTCACGGCTTGAACTATCTTGCTTTGGATGTAATGAGTCTATCTCATATATCAGTTTCACCTTTTAAGTTGCATTAGTGAAATAAATTAAGTTTTGCATGATATTCTAATTTTTCGAGTTTCACCTGTAGCTATAATAACTCCCCATTGGTGGGTCAAATGGAAAAAAGGCTGTTATAACAAGCTTCTTTTTGTCTATTTTTATATTTGTGCACAACAATCTTTCTGGGCAACCAGATGATTTTTTAGAATAGGCGCTCGTTTAAAAACACATATCAGTGGAACTCAAGGTTTTTCCCAGTATGGGGTCCCTAAGTAACAAGCCCCAATGTGTAATGTTCGTGGGATATTCCACTATCAGACTTGGCCAGTAGTCTTCTTATCCCAGCGTCAGTGGTTAGGCAGTTCAAGGGTAAACCACTTGAACTATTGGAAACAGACAGGATAGTCTTTGATGGCAACAGGCAGGGAATCAGCGGTTAGGCAGTTCAAGGGTAAACCACTTGAGGAACTGGAAACAGACAGGGTAGGTAGGGAATCCAGTGGTAAGGTAGTTCAAGGGTAAATCAATAGAATGGTCAGGTAGGCAGAGTTCGGCAACAGAATGGCAATCCAATATTTTAGGGTTAAGGCAAGCAGAGTAGTCAAACAGGCAGAGTTAATCAATGGTAAAGCAGTCCAGCAATTCAGGGGTTAAGGCAATCAGCAGAGTCAAACAGGCAGAGTTCAGCAACAGTGAATCAATACAGCAATTCAGCATACAGATATACAGCACCCAGGAGCACAAGAAGTAACACCTATAATCGGGCACAAATCAGAGAAACTGAGGCCTTTACATAGGGAAGACAGGGCAGGCGGTAATGATGCCATCACCATGCTGCAGTTACACTGCCGTATCCCTAGCAACAGGAGGAGTGCCTGTGTCTGTGGCAATGGCCACAGCAGAGCAGAGGAGCAGCATGTCACAATGTCTCCTAACAATATTTTTGATCCTCATATGATTCACATTATATTTCGTGATGAACATAGGACCCTCTTGATGATTAACATCAAGTTTCTTAGTTATTTTCTGTAAGAAATAAGACTGTCATTGGTTTTTGGATGGTAGTAAAAAGCATAGTTTGGTTTGACAGGGCTTAAGTAATCTTTCTCAGCTTTTGAAATAATACCCTCTTGGAAGCCAAAGTTTATAATACCCACTGAAATTTTAAGGTATTTAGCAGTAGGGTCTGACACTAGTTTACGTTAATAATTCTTGTCATTAAGTATATTGTAGGCTTCTGTCAGGTAATCTGATAGATCCTGCAATATAATCCCACCACCTTTGTCCGCCTGGTAAATCACCAGGCTGGAGTTATTTTTAAGGTTTTTCAAAGGCATTTTCTCTTTAGTATTGAGGTTAGACCTTTTATAATGTTGATTTTTAGGCATTTGTTCTAAATCCTCAAGAGTATATTCTTTAAATAACTCTAGATGGGTCTTGTTATTTAAGGTAGGTAAAAAGTTCGACTTCAGCCTCAGATTAGTGTGTATATAATCTTCCAATAGATGGTCAGTAAGGCTTTGGGGTTCTGTAAAGATAATATTAGTTATCCTTGTCTCCATATTGTCTGTTAGGATAGGGTAAGGACAAGATCATTTTAATTTCTTTTCTGCAAAATATTTTTGCAGAGACAATTTCCATATGAATCTATTTACATCAACATGTAGTTCAAACATATTATGAGAATTCGAAGGACTAAAAGACAAACCTTTCCCCAAAACCCTAACTTCATCATCAGATAGTTGGTGGGAGGATAAGTTAAATATCCCACTTTTCAATTATATTTGTTATTGTATATGTTAAAGGGAGATAAAAGATATTGGACCAGATTACAAGTGGAGCGCTTAATATCGCTTTCATAAATAAGATATTGCGCTATGTGTATATACAGATTAACACATAAATATATATTTATTGGGAACACACAATTCCCATAGACTGCAATGTAAAGGCACTCCCGCCAACTTTAGCTGCAAAATACTGCCTAGTGCGGTTATTTTATTAAAAAATAAAGATGCTGCTAGCTTTATTTTTTTAATACACAACACTATATTTTAGGGGCATTTGGGGCACATTTATAAAATTAACCAGAGATCTGATCGTTGGTTAATTTTATGAGCGATAATTGCTACCGTGAGCTAACGGTAGCAATAACCAGCCACATGTAATGGCTGGTTAACAATCTAGCCCATTGTGTTTACAGTATATATTAATGTAACAGAATATCTGTATATGAAATATCTGTTCTAAAAGAAATTAAACTGTCATTTTGTTATGGGAAAGTCTATTGAATATGTTCATCTTATCTCCTATGCTGTGATCATTGGACAGATATAAATGCACTGCACTGATCAAGAAGCTAAATTAAATTCATGAGCACTCATTGGCTGCCAGTGGACTTCGTTGTAAATGTTTGATCATGTCTAAAAGTCATAGAGGCTTGCTTCATCTATCTGTTCTAGCATTTTGTTAATGCACGTTTATGACACACACACACACGCACACACGCAAACAAGAACCACTAGAAAAGCAGAAAAATATTAATTACAAATGCAACACTTAATAATCGTAAAATATTCACGTCTGCTTTATTAGGGTAATGTAGTCTCAGTGCCATTCTGTGTTTGAACAATCGATTTAATTTTGGAATTTGGCTCATTCAAAATTAATGTCTATACGCAAAGATATCACTTCAGATTACATGTTTGTGTATTACTATGTGAGAAATGCCTTATGTTTGCCTTATAAATACGTAATTCACATAATCATAAGCTTTGCCTGCCCTCTATGTAGCAGTGTACGCTAAGTGTTGCCTTCCTTTAAGGAAATTAAATAATAGTACTGAGATTGGTTTTCTATTCAAAATAAATCTCATTATATACAATGGTTATAATCGATACATCTCTCAACAGACTGATTTATTAAATTAAATACGTTTAAGAGATAATTTTCACATTATTATTGTTTTTTACATCATCAATCTATATATCGAGTATTGTTAGAATATTTGTATATTGAGATTGTCTTTTTCCTCAAAAATAAGCACAATTTTATTTTATGGAAAGAAAAATATCTTAATGACAGCACAATTCTATCACTCTTTTAGCTTTATAACATACACTCAGCAGAAGCTTTTACCCAATGTGTGAGGAAACATAATACAAACGCATTTGGCATCACGTATTAGTAAAGTCAAGGCTAAAGCACAGAAATCAATGTTATGCATCTAGTTGGCTTTTTGCCAGAACAGATTCTCAATCAGAAACAAAATCCTTTTTTTCTTCTTCTGTGAAGCTCTCATTATGGGACCAATGAGCCATTCACATTAAATCCATTGTCTTTGTTTATAGTGAGTTTTGTATGTTACTATAAGAACACTTATTAAATGAAGGTTAAAAATAGTTTCTTCTACTTGTTTTAGTAATCATAGAATTCTGAATTTGTTTATTTTTTTATTATAACTTAAAAGTGAACTAATAATATAACAGATGGAGGGTCTGCATTTTTAAAGAGTATATAAAAATAAAACATAATGGGCCAGATTACATGTGGTGCACTAAATATCGCTTGCATGCAGCGAAGGAGGTATGTAGCACAGCGACGGGCAGCATTTTTAAATATATATGTATATGAATATATATTTATGTGTTAATATGTGTGTGTATATACACATATTAACACATAAATATATATGTATATAAGGCACCCTTTTTTTTTTTTAAAACCCACTCGCACCAACTTTAAAGCCCCAAAACTGCCTAGTACAGTTTTTGTTTATTAAAAAAATGCTTCATTTTTTTAATAAAAAACTACAATGCCCTCTTTTTTTAAAGTAATTTGAGGCACTTTTAGAAAATTAACCAGAGGTCTAATCTCTGGTTAATTTTCTGAGTGCTAATTGCTACCGCAAAGTCATGGTAGCAATAACCAGCCACTTGTAATGGCTGGTTGATTATTGAGCTCCCGCAAATGGGCACAATTGCGCGTTTGCTGGAGCACAATAATTTAACTCTTCCCTTGTAATCTAGCCCAATGTGTCCTGCCACATATTAGTCAAACTGGGCATTTTGCATGTGATTTTCATTTAATCTTTGCTGGAGCTGACACTTCCAATTTTCCAACCATTATATGCATCAAAGCTTTGCATTGTTTTATTTTTTTTACTTATGTTGGGTTTCAAATGTCTCAGCCTTAAACGGATGTGAAACCCCAAACTTCTCTTTCATTACAAACAACAACTTTCCAATTTACTTCTATCTAATTTGCTCCATTCTCTTGATAGCCTTTGTTAAAGGAGCAGTAATGCACTACTGTGAGTTAGCTGAAAGCCAATGACAAGAGGCACGTATGTGCAGCCACCAATCGGCAGCTTCTAAACCTACCTAGGAATACTTTTAATCAAAGGATACAAAGAAAACACAACAAATTAGACAATAGAAATAAATTGGAAAGTTATTTAAAATGTAATTCTCTATCTGAATTGTGAAAGAAAAAATGTGGGTTTCATGTCCCTTTTAAATATTAATAGAAATTTTGAAAGGGGAACTAAAGTCAAAATTAAACTACCATGATTCAGATAGAGCATTTCATATTAACGGGATAGAAAGGTAAAAATTTAAATATGCATAGGTGTATTTCAAAATGAAACATTTTTGCAATTTACTAACATTAGCAAAAATGCTTCTAATAAAAGTGATTACTGTTTTTCTGCAGCATAAGCATATATCCTGTTAAAGGGACAGTCAACCCAAAAATTACTGTAACTTATTTAGATTAGTTAATTAACGATCTTTACAGTAAACTGAAGCCCAATTTTCATCTAAATAAACTTTGGCAGAAAATACACTTACTAGATCTCATCTGGCCGTTTTGAAATGGCCACCTGACCCCTCCTTCTCTGACGTCTCCCAAAAGCTTCCACTAGTACAGGATACTTTCCTTTCGTCCCTGCGCGCTCCTGTGTCTCCATTCAGTGGGACACTCATATGGCACCCCCCTCACTTCACTATCTCAATCATTCATCCCCACGGCCGCAATTTAAGCTCTCTAGCATTTCGTACCCGGCACTCACTGCCTCTCATCCATGCTGTGCGCTGTGTGTTACAGAGAATGAGAGGCATTGAGTGCCGGGCAGGCGGCGATGTGATGTGGGTCTGTGCGTGTAACAGCACACGCTGTTACATGCACAGGGCATCACTGAGATCATAAATTTCAAAAGGATGATTAAAAACAAATAAAAATGTGCAATGTCAAAATAACAGACACTCAAACATTATGTAAAAAAACAACTAATGTTAATAAGTAACATACATACCATAATATGAGTGGAATTCAAGCCTTTATTTTTAACCTCTTGGCTGTTAAGCTGTTAAAATCTAACATCAAATAAAACCTGCTTCTAGGGCTGTGTCTTGCAGAGAATGAGAGGCAGTGAGTGCCGGGCAGGCAGCAATGTGATGTGGGTCTATGCATGTAACTGCGATAACCAGGTCTAAAAAGTTTATTTAGATGAAAATTGGGCTACAGTTTACTGTAAAGATCGTTAATTAACTAATCTAAATGTTAGTCATTTTTGGGTTGACTGTCCCTTTAAGGCCGTGCACCAGCATTCAAACAAAACACCTTCTCAAAGAGCTGGCTGAGGTGTGTATTGCTTCTGAATATGTAATTTGTTTCATACAAGCTACTGCTGACTCTCTGAGAATTCATGGGGCCTGATTTATCATGTCTCTGGCGGACTTGATCCGCTGTAGCGATCATGTCCATCAGACATCTATACATGCCGACAATATACGCTGTCAGCATTTATCATTGCTTGAGCACTGCTTGTGCAGATTTGTGGCCGCTAGTAGGGGGTGTCAATCAACCTGATCGTATGAGATCAGGTGGATTGATGTCCGCAGCCTCAGAGGCAGCCTACGAGTTTGCTTCTTAACTCCTGTTTCCGGCGAGCCTGAAGGCTCGTGCAGAAACAGGGGTAAACGGCCCCATTCAGGCTGTGATAAATTGGCCCCATGGTGTTTGAATACTGGTGCACAGGCCCTCACCGGACATGTGGATATGCTGCAGAAAAACAGTAATAACTTTTACTAAAAGCAATTTTGCTAATGGAAGTATATTGCAAAAATTCTTATAATTCAAATTGAAATACACCTATGCACATTTAATTTTTGACCTTTTTATTCCTTTAAACAACTTTCAAATTTATTTTGATTATCAAATTGTCCTCAGTTTTTTTATATGCACGCTCTCTGAGGCACCAGCTACTACTAAGCATATGCAAGAGTTCACAGAATTTATGTATATGGGTCTAGATTATGATTGGCTGATTGTTGTCACCTGATATGGGGACAGAGAGATTGAAAGAAACATAAAAAATTTGACGGAAAAAATATAGTAAAATTTAGAGTAAAAGTCAGAGTAAATGCTATTGCACTGTATGTTATTGTACATGTATTGATCATACAATTCTTTATTTAATGTTTTTTTCAGTTATGTAAACTTCAGTTATGTAAATGAATGGTTGGTAAACTTTACTATTGGTCTGAATATTCTCAATTTCCATTTAGAAAAAAAAGTTATATTTTTATGTAATAATTACTACAGTGAATGATAAATTGGTTTTGAATATTTAAAATCTTTAGAAATCCTGTCTAACGTAATGCATTAATGATAAACAACTACTAATAATAATTAATGTGAGTTGTATTCAATTTTAAATGTAAAAAAATGTAAATTTTGGGTAAAATTCTGTACTATTTTATAGGATTTTATTATTCCACTGTTGCTTGTTTATAACTATGTATTTAAGCCCTGTAAAGTGGTGGAATACACAGTTAAATTGAGCAGTAATGCACTGCTGGGACCTAGCTAGTGATCGATGGCTATGTACATATGCCTCTTGTTATTGGCAAACCAGTAGCATTCAGCTAGATTCTAGTAGTGTACTGTTCCTAGGGCTACCTAGGTATGCTTTTTCAATAGATGATACCAAGAAAACTAAGTACATTTGATAATTAAAGAAAACTGAAATGTCTTTTAGAATTGCTTGCTCTATTTGAATCATGGAGGTTTAATTTTGAATTAATTGATTAATTGAGGGTTTAATATATGAGGAAGGAAAAACTAGGAAGGATAAATGTATACATTAAATTATACATTCATTTTAGTATGTGCTAATATATAAAATTTATTATTGACAATATTACACCTTGGCTTAAAATTTACAACATCCACTTGAAAGTCTGGCTGAAGGACAATATGATCGGCCTTCCTTATATGGTTAAATGAAATAAGGGAAAAGGCCTTTATACATTTTGCTAAATAGCTTCTCTTGTTGGAACCTTATTCTTTGAAACCACTTAAAACATGAATTAAGTACCTTTAGAGATGTATTTAGATTTAATAGCTGCTTGTGACCATTATTTGCATTTTAGTAGTATAATTATTTGTTTATATTTGTCACCACATTATGAAAGAAATTGTTATTTGTTTGTAGCAATTAGCCAACTACTACAATTATAAATGCATTTTAATATTTAAAGGGATATCAAACTCATAGTATCAATCAGCAAACAAGAACTGTCATTGGCCTCTAGAGGAACAACCCCATCTGGAATTTTGCTCTTTATATCCAAATGTATTCACCCTTTCCATTCACTGTTTTGAATAAAAAAAAACATCATATGTAAATTAATATGCAGCTCATTTGTACTTAGTTGTGCTTGGGGTATGTTATTTTTCTGCCCCCATCCCTGGAGAAATTTGTGCAGATGCCTATGAGAACTGCATTGCAAATTGTGCTAAGATAAAAAAAAGTTAAAGAATTTTAAAGCATTAATTTGCAAAGATTTGCAAATCAAGGTCAGTTCAGAGATGCACCTCTTTAAAAACTTAGTGGAATCCATATTTCTGGTCTTTTTTGCTGTCGCCAATAAGGGTAGAGGTAAATAAACTTGCGCTCTGAGCCAACCAATTACTGTGTAGAAAGTTGAAGGCTCAGGTATTAAGTACTTCAACTAAGTACTTAAATATGAATTGATGGAGGCAATACAGCTTCTCTAGAGGAAGATGAACTAGAATAATATTTGTAATAATTTTAGATTTTAAATACCATTCAAATCAATGAACAACAAAAGGAGGCACTCAAACTATATAAATACTCAGTGTGTGATGTACAAAAAAATCAAATATACTAATAGTGATGTTTCTGATTATCATTGAATTTCTGTTAAAAAATAAAATATAAAGTCCTTGGATTAAGTCCAATTCCAATTCAAAAGGCTGGAAACGATTGGTCCAACTATGCTGGTCAAACAGCTTCTTAAATAATGAGTACTTCGGCTCAAAACAGATCTAAAGAAAAGCAAACAGAGACATAGGGCACCTCAAATACATTTTAGATAAGTCGCAAAAGAAGATTTTACTCGCATTTAGTGAACACTTCAAAAATTTGATCAAAAGCAGGCTGGAAACTTAGAGCTAACCAGCAAGCTCACTCCCAGCACAGGATGACACAGGAACTCCCGCACAGCGTTATACAGGCATCTATGAAGCAGGTAAATCTGTCCCCCAATCTCATCTCAGAATAGTAGCTGACCAGTAAGCTTACTCCCGGCACTGTTTGGTTAGTGACTCATTGTTAACATGTGATTCATTTTAATTCAAATAACAAGTGTTGGTTTAACCTATACTATGCATTAATGTGTGTTGTCACATATGTTTGTAATAAATCACTGATGTATGTCTTTATAAGCTTTCTTTTGTGTGGAAAAATTACTGCCTGTTTAAACGGCCATTTTATTTGGGCAGAGAAATGAGTTGCAGTTATGTATTTGACCTTATGTAGGTCGTTTTATTAAAGCTTTGATTTTAATTTTATGATCTCAAGTGGAAGCATCATTTTTTTAGCTTGCTCTAATTAATATTAAAACACTTTGGAAAAATAAGATCATCATCAGCTACCATTTGGTGACGTTACCCGTACAGAGTTGATATAACCTGCTTTACAGACACATGAATACTGTTGTGCAGTGTCTCCTGTACTGTCCAGTGCTGGGAGTAAGCTTGCTGGCCAGCTACCATTCTGAGAAGAGATTGGGGGCAGTAGATTTACTTGTGATATGCTATGATTCACTCTTTGTCTCGGTTTTCTTTATTTCATTGTTTTGGGTCTGGACTGCCCTTAATCATGCATGATTCAAGGCCTGAAATGTTGCTATATTTTGAAAGTGCCTAATATGAAATAAAGAAGGATTTTATTAAGAGATACTGTGGAAATTGATTCTATGGTTGTTTATAGAGAGGGGTTATGATACATTCATGAGGAGTAGTTGATACCTGGATTGGCTACCCAACAGAGGTGGTATGTCTCAGCATTGTCAGGTTAATCTGAAATGTTCTTTGTGTAAGATCTGTGTTGGTTCAGGAATTCTGTGGTCTAAAGACCCCCTTCCCTCCCCCATTCTCTTGGTACCTTGGTTTACTTGCATAGAATGTCTACTCGTAAATTAAAACAATGGCAGTGTTCTTGAGAAGACAAAGAAATAACTGTGTTATAACTGAATTACAGAAAAAACTTAGGCAGAACTTGTCTGGGACCAGAAGGAGTAACAACTGATGCAGGTTCTCCACATATTTACAGGAACTTGGTAATAAGCTTAGATATTGGGGCTGTTTTCGCATGAGCCTTCAGGCTTGCCGAAAACAGCAGTTATGAAGCAGCAATCTTAAGACCGCTGCTCCATAACAGGTCCGCTTGATCTAAGGCTGCTGACATCAATCCGCGCGATCCTATACAATCTAGCTGATTGACATCCCCTGCAGCGGCCAATCTGCAGGGGGCAGACAGACCAATGATAAATCGGCCCCATTGTGTTATTTTATGTCCCATTTTATTTTAAATAATTGTATCTTTGCATATATGTTATTTTGAATGTTTTTATAATTTGGCACTGTGTAACCTGTATTGGTATTTTTGTTATTAAACATATAGAAAATCTAATTCTGTCTTTGGGCTCTAATATCTGAATTCACGCTCTGAAGAGACAAGGTTAAAGGCACATTACCTAATTGTTAATTGTGTGAGTTGTTGGGTTTCCAAGACACCCTTTTAATTTTGAAGCTCTTGCTGGTGGCAGAGATTTGTTAAACTGGGGTTGGTGTAGGCAGGATTTGGGGGGTTAATTTGGTGTCCCTTTATGTCATAGAAACCTAGAATTTATGACAGTAGATAAGAACCAAAAAGGCCCATCAAGTCTACCCATATTACGTGTTACTTTTTTTCTTAGGCTAACGTTATGCATGTCCCAGGCATTTTTGAATTCCTTTACAGTCTTTGTGTTTACGACCTCAAAAGGAAGTTTATTCCATTAATCCCACCACCCTTTCTGTAAAAAAATGCTTCCTCAAATTTCTCCTTTGTAGAGATAAAGGTTTAGGGAACCAGCAGCTGCGTGCTATTAACCCCTTCATGCCCACACCCTCCCCATTGTGACGGTTGGGTGGAAAGGCTTAAGAGGAATAACCAGAGTTTAAAGTCTTCATCAGGCTCATTGAAAGGCTGCTGTGATCTGAATATGTGGATATTATGCAAATTGCGTGATTGCAGAGGACACAAAACAAGGCTCTCTAAACCGACTGTTTAAATACACATGCAACTGTTCTTATTTGCACAAAATAAAAAAATATAATATATGTACATCTAAATTATAATCAGCAACATTTGTTTTCTCAAAATATTATTCATATATATTTTATATCATGCACGATAGCACAGATCATATAATTGATTTGCCTTTCCAGATTTGCAGATATTAATGTTATTCATAAGAGAGTTGACTTAATGAAACTTGCTGTGTCTGCATTTTTCAGACATTCATAATAAAATTTTGCAATCAATTATATTTTTCTTTTTATAAATGTGCTCACTTGCCGGCTTTCTAAGGGCAAAGAAACTCTTTCAAAGACAGATCAAATACCAGCTGCTGTGCTCTTGCATGATCTATTCTCCTATTAGTCGAGGTGTTTACAGTAATTACCTAATTCTTTGCTTGGCTTCCTTAGAAATCCCTTTATACAACCAAAGAGGCCATTATTTTAAAAATGAATTTGTGGTCATAAGGAACATTTTTTTATATAAATGCAATTCGATTATATAGCTTAAATTATTGTTATATATAATAGAAAAAACATGTAGAAAGGGATATGATTTATGTTAAGAAACCTAAGGCAGAGAGGGTCTTGTCATTTTAGAGTACAGAGGTACTACTAGAAATATGTAATTGATTATTTCAGCACATGCATACTGTATAATATTTCTCTATACTTTAAAACCAGCAATTTAATTTCTTTCCTTACTCTAATTTAGCTCATATCTTTAAATAGAATACAAAAGTGAAGACTATCCCTTTAACATGAGGCCAGGCAGAAAATCCAAAGCCTCAAACCCACCATTTCACTAGATATAAGGCTCCTCCTCTCTTTATTTTATTCAGCAGTCGGACATAATAAAGAGACAAAACATGTGAGTGCTACTTAGGGATGTGAGCCAAGATCTAGAAATGTCAGTAAACAGGAAAGACACTATAGTGTGAATTGAATACACAGCAGGTCAGAAACCTACTGCCAGCTCCAAATCCCAACTAGACAATCTTCCTAATGGCATTTAAGGAATAATGACGGGACGTGCAAACGAGCATACACAGTATGTGCACTCTTAATCTGGCATCTCTATAATGCTTTCGCTACTGTTTTAAGCACAGCTCTCAATATAAATGAGAGGAAAACAATTTCCCTGCATTTTACATGGATTCCTATAAAATAGAATATAGTTATCCTTGTAGTTTGCAATAAAAAATACCCTTAACAGTTTGCCATAAAAAATAAATTTAAACATATTATTTTATGTTAATAAAAGCATCATATGATAGTCATATATCACAAAAAATGCATAAAAGCATTATATTGTGTGTTCCAGCAAATCCCCTTTGTGTTTTAATAAGAAACTAGGATTCCAACAATCCTCTTCGGCCAGGCCTTTCTATCTCAGAAATCACTGCTGATTTCCTTCCTAAGACAGGGAGAGTCCACGGCTTCATTCCTTACTGTTGAGAAATACAACACCTGGCCACCAAGAGGAGGCAAAGACACCCCAGCCAAAGGCTTAAATATCCCTCACACTTCCTCATTACCCCAGTCATTCTTTGCCTTTCGTCACATTAGGAGGTGGCAGAGAAGTGTCAGAAGATTTAGAGAGTCCTGAAAAAGGGTATCTGCCCTTTGAGATAGGGCTGGAGCTTTAAGTAGTCATGTCAACCTCTCAGAGAGAGTATTGATGAAAGTTAGAGTCTGGAGATGCAGGGAAAGTTTTTTTGTGAAACCATCCAGACTACTGCTAACAGCTCCTAAGCAATCAGTGTTGACGAGTTTTACTGCCTGCTTTCTCTCACTCAAGTCCATGTCAGGAGTGCTGCTATAAGACTGTCACACTTGAGATGCTATGTTCTGTTCCACAGCATGGATCCTGGAGGTAAGATTGTTTCAATATTTATATATACAACGCTATAACAGGTTCACAGTGTGGCTCCTTTATACCTTGATAGGATCCAGGGTTAATATCCTCTGAAGGGGGTTTATTGAACAGTTGGGGTTAATTAATCAGTGTATTAATTATTTACATGCTGCTTTGTGTGATTCTTTCATGGGCTGATAGACTGTGTGTTTTTGGCTGTTTTTTTTACTTTTAAGTTTGGGTTCACTTTCATTTTTGAAAGTGTTGCACAGCTCCTATTACTTGCTGTACTTGTAATAACAAGGGAAGTACTGTCTTGCACTCCATGTGACCGGGTGTGGTCTATGTTCATTTCCTCCATTCTGGCTGAGACTTAAAAATGAGGAGAGCGTTTCCTCTGTTAACTGTCTGGGTCACTCAATTATATCCCCCACATGCCTTAACACCGTTATTAAGTCTAAGAAGGGAGACAAGCCTGCTAAGGCTCTTAGACCCTCTGAGCCATCTACCTCTCAGGACTCATCGTGCTGTGAGATTACTACCATTGTTACATTATCCACTCCACATGCGGTTCTCCATAGCACATCTAATCCTTCATCCGGAGGGGGCTTTATTCCTGCAGCAGTTACAAACATTACCTCTCTCTAACAAACTCAAGAGAAAGGTTAAACATAGCTCTCCTGACCCGGAGTCATCTAAATATTTATCAGATTTAGCTATTATGTGCCAGTTATCCGATGATGAGTTAACCTCTGTAGCTTTAGAGGGTGAACTGAGTCGGAGTCCTTAGCGTCTAAGCCTCTTGCTGCGGAGGAACCGTCCTTTAGATTTAAAATTGAGCATTTGCGTTTTTTATTAAAGGAGGTTCTGTCTACGTTAGAGGTTCCAGAGGCTGCGCTGCATGAAGAACCTATGATACCTAAATTAGACAGAGTTTACAAAGACAGGAAAGTTCCTTTGACTTTTCCTGTGCCGGTTAAGATGGCGAACATTGTTTATAATGAATTGGGAAAGAATTGGTTCTTCCTTTTCCCCCTCGTCTACTTTTAAAAAGTTGTTCCCGGTCCCGGACTCTCAACTGGATTTGTGGGGCTCCATTCCTAAGGGGGATGGTGCTATCTCTACGCTTGCTAAACGTACTACCATACCTCTTGAGGATAGTTCTTCATTCAGAAAATAGAAACCTTTCTGAGAAAGATGTTTCAACATTCAGGAGTTTTGTTTCAACCGGCGGCTGCAGTTGTCGCGGTTGCCGGAGCGGCTACCTACTGATGTGACTCTTTGTCGGAACTCATTGAGGTGGAGTCTCCCTTCGAGGATATTCAAGACAGAATTAAAGCTCTGAGAATTGCTAATTCTTTTATCTGTGATGCAAACATGCAAATTATTCTCCTAAATGCAAAGGCCTCTGGCTTTGCGGTCCTAGCCTGCCAGGCACTCTGGTTGAAGTCTTGGTCTGTGGATATGACTTCTAAGTCCAGACTCCTTTCTCTTCCCTTCAAGGGAAAGATTTTATTTGGTCCAGGCCTGGACTCCATTATTTTTATGGTTACCGGAGGCAAGGGTGCCTTCCTACCGCAAGATAAGAAGAACAAGTCTAAGGGGCGACAATCTTATAATTTTCATTCCTTTTGCTCTGACAAATCCCAATGACAACAATCCTCCTCCAAGCCCGAGCAACCCAAGAGTTCTTGGAAGCCAGCTCTATCCTGGAATAAATCCAAGCAGAATAAGAAGTCCACCGAAAACAAATCGGCATGAAGGGGTAGACCCCAATCTGGGATCTGATCGTGTTAGGGGGCAAACTGTCTCTTTTTCAGACGCCTGGTTCAAGGATGTACAGGATCCATGGGTCCTGGAGGTGGAATCTCAGGGATGCAAGATAGGCTTCAAATCTCATCCGCCAAGGGGCAGATTCCTTCTCTCAAATCTGTCTACCAGACCAGAAAAGAGGGATGCCTTTCTAGGGTGCGTTCGGGATATATCCTCCTTAGGAGTTGTTGTCCCGGTGCCTATCAAAGAAAGAGGTTTGGGGTTTTATTCAAACCTTTTTGTGGTCCCAAAGAAGAAGGGAACTTTCCGCCAAATTCTGGACCTAAAGTGCTTAAACAAATTTCTCAGTGTCCCTTCCTTCAAGATGGAGAAGATAAGGTCCATCCTTCCTTTAATTCAGGAAGACCAGTTTATGACCACTACAGATCTGAAGGATGATAACCTTCATGTTCCAATCCACAGGGAACACTTTCAGTTCCTGAGGTTTGCATTCCTGGACCAGCACTTCCAGTTCATTGCCCTTCCATTTGACCTAGCTACTGCTCCAAGAATCTTTACCAAGGTTCTGGGGGATCTTCTAGCTGTTGCCAGAACTCAGGGTATTGCAGTAGCTCCATACTTGGACGATATTCTGGTGAAAGCACCATCCTTTCATCTTGCAAAAGATTTCTCGGAGTCCCTTCTCAGTCTTCTTTGATCACATGGATGGAAGATAAACTTAGAAAAGAGTTATCTTATCCCAAGTACCAGGGTGGAATTCCTGGGTACTATAATAGACTCCATATCCATAAAGATATTTCTAACAGACCAGAGACGTTACAAGCTAACTTCGGCATGTCTTGACCTCCTTGAGTCCCTCTGTGGCTAAGTGTATGGAGGTGATTGGTCTCATGGTGTCCTGCTTGGACATCATTCCTTTTGCCAGGTTCCGTCTCAAACCTTTACAACTGTGCATGCTAAGGTAGTGAATGGCGATAATTCAGATCTGTCTCCACAGATTGTATTAGACAGCCGGTTGAGATAATAGCTCTCTTGGTGGCTCTGTCCAGATCTACTGTCCCGAGGGACATGCTTCTTATGACCATCCTGGGAGATTATGACTACGGACGCAAGCCTATCCGGATGGGGAGCTGTTTGGGGTGCCAGGAAGGCACAGGGGTTGTGGACTCAGGAGGAGTCCTCCCTCCTGATCAATATATTGGAACTATGGGCAATATTCAAGGCCTGGCCACTTCTGGATTAGTCCCAGTTTATAAGATTCCAATCAGACAATATAACCTTGGTGGCTTACATCAACCATCAGGGGGAACGAGAAGTTCCTTGGCGATGAAGGAAGTATCTCAGATTCTTGAGTGGGCGGAGGACCACAGCTGTTCACTCTCAGCGATCCACATTCTGGCTGTGGACAACTGGGAGGCAGATTTTCTCAGCAGGCAATCCTTCCATCCAGGGGAATGGTCTCTCTATCTCAAGGTGTTTGCAGAGATATGCAGCAAGTGGGGAATGCCTGAGATAGATCTCATGGCGTCCCGTCTCAATACCAAGCTACCCAGGTATGGGTCGAGGTCAAGGGATACCCAAGCGGATCTAATAGATGCACTAGCAGTGCCCTGGAGATTCAAACTTGTATATCTTTTTTCTCCATTACCGCTTCTTCCTCGAGTGGTGGCCCACATCAAGCAGGAGTGGGTATCAGTAATCCTGATTGCTCCATCGTGGCCACGAAGGACGTGGTTAGTGGATCTAGTGGGGATGTCCTCATCTCCTCCATAGAAGTTTCCTTGTTGCAGAGACCTGCTGATGCAAGGTCCATTTGTTCATCAAAATCTTGATTATCTGGGGATGACTGCGTGGAGATTGAACGCTTAGTCCTAGTCAAGTGAAGTTTCTCTGAGAGTGTCATTGATACTCTTATTCAAGCTCGTAAACCAGTTACTCGGCGTATCTACCACAAGGTTTTGAGTACCTATTTATTCTGGTGGGAAGAGGGTGGTTTTTCCTGGCACAGAGTTAAGATTGTCAGGATCTTATCTTTTCTCCAGGATGGGCTGGAGAAGGGCCTTTCTGCTAGTTCCCTGAGGGAACAGATTTCGGCCCTGTCAGATTTTTTGCACAAGAGACTGGCTGAGCTTCCAGACGTGCAGTCCTTTGTTAAGGCTCTCATTTGGATCAGACCTGTGTTTAGATCTGGTGCTCCTCCTTGAAGCCTAAATCTTGTTCTTCTGGTTTTGCAACAGGTTGCAATGTCTAACCAGTAATATATAAAGAGCTAGTTAACTTGCCTAGAATAAATAGTGTGTAGCTGAGTGAATCAACAGCACTGGTATGATAAATCAGAGCTGTGTTTAACTTAGCAGGTACTGTAGCTTTAAATTTGTAACATAGAATTACAAACCTAAAGCACACAAAATAAAGTCTAATAACATTTCTATTGGAGGTTATAAAGTGGTTGGCAACAAGGAATAAACCAAGAAAGATATTAGACAGATATAATTAAATTAATCAGCTGAATTGTTAGAATTATACTGTTGCAACAAAACAAGTAAATAATATGAATATTTTGCATAGTTAATAAAACTATAAGAATTTATAAGCATGAGTGAAACTTTCCAAATGACATGGCTGTAGCTAGCAAGCTTACCGGTACCGGAGCTAGTAGGAATTGAGGAGCAGTTCTCACAAGTTGCAGCTGCAGGTTTTAGACATGCAGCCAGAAATAGTTCCTGACAAGTTGTGCTCAGAAGTGAATTTCTGGAGAGAGGAGCGTGACCTCCCTGCTATACAGCTGATGAACAACAGATGATTAAGGTAATTACAGCTGCAAGGAAGGTGTATACAAAAATAAAGCAGGTCTTGGAAGTACTGACTTCTGAGAATAATATTTCCAAACAAAGCAAAGCAGGACTGAACAAAAATCTGCAGAGATAGGCTTAAGAGTTCAAAAGGCTAAATTATAGAATTACTGAGGAGAAACCTCTAGGCAGCAAGCAAATAATCAAGCAATGAATAGATGGAAAGGCTTGATTTAAATAGGCTGTTTACAGGGAGGAGTATGCTTAAAGCAATAGTAGTATATCTGATAGAGAGCTTCCTCCTTAAAGCAACAGTAGTATATATGAACACAGGTTCCGTTTGAGCCTCTGCATTCTGTTGACATTAAATTGTTATCTTGGAAGGTTCTCTTTTTATTGGCTATTGGCTCTGCGCGCAGAGTTTCTGAGATCTCTGCTTTGCAATGTGAGCCCCTTATCTGATTTTTCTTGCAGATAAGGCAATTTTACATACTAAATTATGTTTTCTTCCTAAGTTTATGTCAGATTGCAACATCAATCAGGAGATTGTGGTTTCTTCCTTGTGTCCTAATCCTTCTTCACTGAAGGAATGCTTACTTCACAATTTAGATGTGGTTTGTGCCTTGAAGTTCTATCCTCAGGCTACTAAGGAGTTCAGACAATCTTCCTCTTTGTTTGTTGTCTATTCAGGGAAGCGCAAGGGACAGAAGGCTACTTTGACTTCCCTATCTTTTTGCTTAAGGAGTGTCATCCACCAAGCTTACAAGACAGCAGGACATCGTCCTCCTAAGAGGATAACGACTCATTCCACTAGAGCAGTGGCTTCCTCTTGGTCCTTTAAGAACAAGGCCTCTATGGACAGGTAGGTAGCACTTGCTGATTGGTGGCTAAATGTATATATCGGTGCTCTGGTTCCATGTGAAGGCAGATGCCAGATCGTTACAGACGGTGACACTTTGTGTGTCACTGTCTGTAACGATTATCTGCTGGTGCAGGCAGGAAGTGTGGGAGGGAATCTGGGAGGAGCAATGTCCAGCAGCGGAGGGAGGGGGGAGTGAATGGGAGGGATGGGGAGCTATGCTACAGAAAAAAGTAAGGGGTGGGGAGTACCTACATAAGCGGTTTGTAAATAATTTCAGTGAGAAACCCATATTTTTTTATATGATCGCATTTGGTGGTGAAATATACCAAAATGGGCCTAGATCAATACCTTGGGTTATCTACTTATATAAATATTTTGTTCTGACACGTAAATAAAAAAGGCTCTATTTCTATTTAAAGAGACAGTCAACTCTAAAAATGTTATTGTTTAAAAAGATAGATATTCCCTTTATTACCGATTCCCCAGTTTTGCATAGCCAACATAGTTATATTAATATACTTTTTACCTCTGTTATTACTTTGTATCTACGCCTCTTCTGACAGCCCCCTGATCACATGACTAGTTATTATCTATTGACTTTAATTTTAGCCAATTAATGCTGTGTTGTGCACAACTCCGGGAGTGATCACAATGTTATCTATATGGCTCACATTAATTAGCAGTCTCTTGTTGTGAAAAGCTAATTAAAAAGCGCGTGATAAGAGGCTGTCTGTAGTGGCTTAGAAACAGGCAAAAAGTTAGAGGTTTAAATGTTATAAAGTACCTTACTATAACACAGCTGGGGAATAGGTAGTACAGGGATTATCTATCATTTTAAACAATAACAATTTTCGTGCAGACTGTCCCATTTAAATGGTGTAATAGCAAAAATGCTAAAAACTCTCTGGTATTTTTGGCAAGTTCTTCTCTGAAAGTCCCGGTAGTGAAGGGGCTTATATTTATGTTTACAGTGCTATTATTAGTAGTCTATTTTAAAATATATGTGATAAAACTGGTCCCCTTTTATCAGAATGGAGTAGATCAAAAAGATGAAAATTATTTATAATGAACAAAATTATGTTTGTTTTTAGAATCTATGCTAAATGGAGAAGAAAAAAATCATAGCTGAAATAGCGAATAAAATCCAGAATCCAAGTAAAAATTAGGCCAGGACTTTCTTAAACATGTTCCCAATCCTTTGTCAAACATCATTAACATGATATACACATGGGGTAATAAGTGGTAGTTGATTTTAGTAGGAAAAATAAATACATTCTGGCACAGGAATACAACATTTGGATGCAAAAAAGTGTTTCATTTATTTTAATATTAAGTTTATTTACACATTTTAAATAGTTTTGCCTTTTGCAGGTTAGGGTTAATAAAGCACAAGTGTAGTTCAGTCTTAAACATGATCCTTACTCCCTTGCAGGGATGTCATTTTAATTCAGTTCTTGTAATATCCAACGTTTCTATTCTGCTTAAGTAATTTCCATTAATTAGTCTCTTCGAGAGCAGTGTTTTTCCAGATCATATAAAGGTATATATCTTACAAATTGAATTTTCTTTCATCATTTTCTCTTCTTGCTAATTACTATCAACTCTGTTTTAAAATGTTGGATTAAAGATAAATATTAATTCATTTGTAGAGTATAATACAAGTTCATTTTAATTTTTTAGTAAGTTAAATCTCTATTTTAATCTCTGAAAGTGACAGAGAGAAATAGAGAGAGAGGGCCTGATTATCACAAATTAGCCAGCATGGAGATAAATGTTGCAAACTATTTGGGGACTTTTTGTGTGCATTATATTGCGATGCAGGTGCCTCTCACATTCAAAACCTTGTACCTCGAGATATACAGCTCTTAAAGGGACAGTTTACTCAAAGTATTTCTCCCCTTTAATTTGTTCCCAATGATCCACTTTACCTGCTGTAGGGTATTAAATTGTTTACAAGTATTTACATTACCCTTATATTGGCATTTGAAATAGTTGATTTAGCCTGTGGTATCCCCACCTATCCTGAACATTTTTGGCCTTAAAGGGACACTGTACCCAAAAAATGTCTTTCGTGATTCAGATTGAGCATGAAATTTTAAGCAACTTTCTAATTTACTCCTATTATCAAATTTTCTTCATTCTCTTGGTATCTTTATTTGAAATGCAGGAATGTAAGTTTAGATGCCGGTCCATTTTTGGTGAACAACCTGGGTTGTCCTTGCTGATTGGTGGATAAATTCATCCACCAATAAAAAAGTGCTGTCCAGAGAACTGATACCAAAAAAAAGCTTAGATGCCTTCTTTTTCAAATAATGATAGCAAGAGCACTCCAAGTGGGGTATAGCAGAGATAAGATAATAAAATGTTAATTTTCCATTGTTCTCTCCAAGTATTGGTGATTGGTTTATGGACATGTATCAGATAAAGAAGATGGTATATGTACACAATGTGATAAAGTAATGACATCGGATTATACCTGCAAGCTCAACCCATTTTATTAGTTGTGGCTTCAAAACATAAAATCGGCTAATTCATATACACAATTAAACTTTAAAAAGCAAATCTTATACATTTTATACTCGCCAGCTGGTAAAAAAAAGTAATTGGAAACACATGAAGGGAAAAACTATTTTATAGTATACTGTCCCTTTAAGCTAAAATATGTTCACAAGCTAAGTGTTCACACCAATCAGTTATGCAAGTGTTATGGTAACAAAAAGCACTATTTTCCTTTCTTTCCTAAGATATGGTGAGTCCACGGAATCATCAATTACTAGTGGGAATATCACTCCTGGCCTGCAGGAGGAGGCAAAGAGCACCACAGCAAAGCTGCTATATATGTCACTTCCCTTACCCATAACCCCCAGTCATTATCTTTGTTTCTAGTGCATGGAGGAGGCAAAGTAATTAGGTTTCTTGTTTAAGATTCTTCTATCAAGTTTTTTTTTTTATTTTGAAGTCTGGGCAAGATTGCTCTGGCCTTCCATCACTATTTGGGTCTAGCTGTATTCCACGTTAGTCTCTTCAGCAAGGCTGTGGTAGCTTTAAAGCAGTTAGGAACTTGTAAAGTAGACTTTGCTGTGTTTTTCTGTTGCTGCCCTGGTATTGAAAGCCTGAGTAAGCTTACTCTGTTTTTCTTTTAACACAGGTCTCTGTGAGGAGCAGCATCCTCTCAAACTTTGTGAGTCACTTGACTGCTGGATGGCTAGAAAGCAGGTACGTGCCTTTGTTCTTTTGGGGATAGAAGGCTGACATTGAAGGGTTTAAGCCCTGTCTGCTTTTAATGTTGGACAAATATCATTATGAAGGATAGGTAGGCAGTGTACAGTCACTTTAATGGCATGTGAAGGAGACTTAGGGGTTAATCCATTTCATGGAAGGGGTTAACCATTTATGGAGTTCAAACTGTAACTTTAAATTCATTTTATTAACTTCTTGAAAGTTGTATATCTATCCCTGGTACTCCTATGGTTTCAGTTCCATGGGAAGAGAGTTATCTTATTTCCTTTGAGATATGTGTTTTATGTTTAGTAGCCCCCCCCCCCCCCTGGGTCCCTTATGTTAAGTTACTCCTTTTATTTGTTTTCAGGGAACGTTAGGATAGCGCGGTTTCTTTTAAATGGCGCCTTCCTATGGGGCTAGAGAAATGTCACACTGTTCAGGTAGCGAGGTCATTTTTACAAACTGGGCAACGTTGTTTTCCTTCCAGTTTAGCTTTTAGAAGTGTATTTGCTGCTGGAACTCCTTGTGTGCTTAGAGGAGTTTTTTTGGTAATGTTTGTTTGCCTGTTTTTGGTGGGGTGAAGTGCTTCACGCCATGCTGATTTGTGGGCCATTTTTAAAATTACCGGGTATCTGGGGACTCCGCCTTGTACTCCGGACTGAGAACGGAGTGGAGTCATGGTTGCTTGTCTGTTTATGATAGTTCTGAGAGCTCCACTTAGCTCTCTCTCTCACAATTTCTAAGCACTTCAATGGTAGAATGTAGCAGCTATAGACAGCACATAAATGTCTGCCAGTGTATCAATAAGAGTTTATCAGTCCCAGTAGGAATTATATGGTCTGGGAACTTGGTTTAATAAAATTGGGTTTTATTAAAAAGGTCTCTGGGGGTAAATTCTGTTTTTATTGCACATCTGTTCTTCATTTTTACATTAAATCTTTGGAGATTTTCTTTGTAGAGTCTTACACTCCTAAGAATTAGTTTAAAATTTTTATTTTTTTCTATACCTCTGATTTCGCAAATGCTATTAAATGTACAAATTGGTTTGAACTTTGTCTCCCAGGTTGTTGCTGTTACGGCACTGCCACAGCTTTCTCCTTTTATGTCCCAAGCCTCTATGGCGTCACATGCAGTGCCCTGCGGTTCCTCACAATATCCTGGAGGAGTGTATTTGCCTTCAGATTTTGCAGCTCAGGTATTCTTGCAATATCTGAAGCTTTATCTGCCTTTCTTTTTCTTCAGGGAAAGTGCAAGAGGATATTTATATATTCAGATAGTAAGGTTTCTGCTTCATTTCTGCTACATAATATTGCTTCCCTCATTAGTCCATCGGTGTAGCAGTAACTAGTAGCTTCTGAGGGTTTTATATCAGATTCATACAGTATAATTCCTTAATTTGATGCTGAAGAGTTTCCTTCAGATTTAAGCTTGTACACCATTGTGTATGGTAAGGAGGTTTTGGCTAATTTGGGTTGACTCTGATATGTCGTTGTCAACCCTAAGAATCTAGTAAACTTTATAGATACTAGGGTTCTTCAGTGGAAATTGTTCCTGTTCCAGGCCGTGCTAGGAGATTTTTCACAGGAATGGGAGAGGTCAGGGTTTAATTTTTTCTAATCTCCTGTCATTATAAAGATGTTTTCTGTCGCTGTCTCCATTAAATATCAGGGTGCACAGTGCCTTAAGTAGTAGGACATTTGTACTCTGGCTATGAGAAATACGATTCCTAGAGGGGATAGCTGTTCTTATCAGGATTAATGGACTAAGCTGGGTCTTACATGGAAGTTTGGTATGCCACTGTGTCAAGTGTGGCATCTTATGGGTGCAATGTCTTTTACAATTCCATTTTGGTAAACTCCTTTGGAGCAGATCCAGTACAGAATTAAGGCTCTTTAGCTAGTCATTTCCTTATTTCTGATGCTTACATGCATTTTCTGAAGGGATCAAGATATCTGGCTTCGCTGTACTAGCCTGTGGGGCATTTTGGACAGTGGATTTCTCCAACATTGGTGTGTCCGGTCCACGGCGTCATCCTTACTTGTGGGATATTCTCTTCCCCAACAGGAAATGGCAGAGAGTCCCAGCAAAGCTGGTCACATGATCCCTCCTAGGCTCCGCCCACCCCAGTCATTCTCTTTGCCGTTGCACAGGCAACATCTCCACGGAGATGGTTAAGAGTTTTTTGTAGTTTTATTCTTCTATCAAGTGTTTGTTATTTTAAAATAGTGCTGGTATGTACTATTTACTCTGAAACAGAAAAGGATGAAGATTTCTGTTTGTAAGAGGAAGATGATTTTTAGCAGACAGTAACTAAAATCGATTGCTGTTTCCACACAGGACTGTTGAGATGTAGTAACTTCAGTTGGGGGAAACAGTTAGCAGTCTTTTCTGCTTAAGGTATGACTAGCCATATTTCTAACAAGACCATGTAATGCTGGAAGGCTGTCATTTCCCCTCATAGGGACCGGTAAGCCATTTTCTTAGTTAAACATAAAAGAATAAAGGGCTTCAAAAAGGGCTTAAAAACTGGTAGACATTTTTCTGGGCTAAAACAATTGCTTTACTAGGCATATTATGCAGATTCTAACTAATTATTGGTATTATAATCTTGGGGAACGTTTAGAAAAACGGCAGGCACTGTGTTGGACACCTTTTTCAGATGGGGGCCTTTCTAGTTATAGACAGAGCCTCATTCTGGGACTGTATAGGGGTTAAATGTAAAAACGGCTCCGTTAATTTAAGGGTTAAAGCTCTGAAATTTGGTGTGCAATACTTTTAATGCTTTAAGACACTGTGGTGAAATTTTGGTGAATTTTGAACAATTCCTTCATACTTTTTCACATATTCAGTAATAAAGTGTTTTCAGTTTGAAATTTAAAGTGACAGTAACGGTTTTATTTTAAAACGTTTTTTGTGCTTTGTTGACAAGTTTAAGCCTGTTTAACATGTACCATCAGATAAGCTATGTTCTATATGTATGAAAGCCAATGTGTCTCCCCATTTAAATTTATGTGATAATTGTGCCATAGTGTCCAAACAAAGTAAGGACAGTAATGCAACAGATAATGATATTGCCCAAGATGATTCCTCAAATGAGGGGAGTAAACATGATACTACATCATCCCCTACTGTGTCTACACCAGTTATGCCCACACAGGAGGCCCCTAGTACATCTAGTGCGCCAATACTTATTACCATGCAACAATTAACGGCTGTAATGGATAACTCCATAGCAAATCTTTTATCCAAAAGCGTGATTGCTCTGTTTTAAACACTGAAGAGCAAGAGGACGCTGATGATAACTGTTCTGACATACCCTCACACCAATCTCAAGGGGCCATGAGGGAGGTTTTGTCTGATGGAGAAATTTCAGATTCAGGAAAAATTTCTCATCAAGCTGAACCTGATGTTGTGACATTTAAATTTAAATTAGAACATCTCCGCGCACTGCTTAAGGAGGTGTTATCTACTCTGGATGATTGTGACAATTTGGTCATTCCAGAGAAATTATGTAAAATGCACAAGTTCCTAGAGGTTCCGGTGCCCCCCGACGCTTTTCCTATACCCAAGCGGGTGGCGGACATACTAAATAAAGAGTGGGAAAGGCCCGGCATACCTTTTGTTCCCCCCCCTATATTTAAGAAATTATTTCCTATAGTCGACCCCAGAAAGGACTTATGGCAGACAGTCCCCAAGGTCGAGGGGGCGGTTTCTACTCTAAACAAACGCACTACTATTCCTATCGAAGATAGTTGTGCTTTCAAAGATCCTATGGATAAGAAATTAGAGGGTTTGCTTAAAAAGATTTTTGTACAGCAAGGTTACCTTCTACAACCAATTTCATGCATTGTTCCTGTCACTACGGCAGCGTGTTTCTGGTTCGAGGAACTAGAAAAATCGCTCAGTAAAGAATCTTCGTATGAGGAGGTTATGGATAGAGTTCAAGCACTTAAATTGGCTAACTCTTTTGTTTTAGATGCCGCTTTGCAATTAGCTAGATTAGCGGCGAAAAATTCAGGGTTTGCTGTCGTGGTGCGCAGAGTGCTTTGGCTAAAGTCTTGGTCAGCGGATGTGTCTTCCAAGACAAAATTGCTTAACATTCCTTTCAAAGGTAAAACATTATTTGGACCTGATTTGAAAGAGATTATTTCAGACATCACTGGGGGAAAGGGCCACGCCCTCCCACAGGATAGGTCTTTTAAGGCTAATAATAAGCCTAATTTTCGTCCCTTTCGCAGAAACGGACCAGTCTCTAATTCTGTATCCTCTAAGCAAGAGGGTAATACTTCACAACCCAAACCAGCCTGGAAACCAATGCAAGGCTGGAACAAGGTTAAGCAGGCCAAGAAGCCTACCACTGCTACCAAAACAGCATGAAGGGATAGCCCCCGATCCGGGACCGGATCTAGTGGGGGGCAGACTTTCTCTCTTTGCTCAGGCTTGGGCAAGAGATGTTCAGGATCCTTGGGCGCTAGAAATAGTTTCTCAAGGTTATCTCCTGGAATTCAAGGAACTACCCCCAAGGGGAAGGTTCCACAGGTCTCAATTATCTTCAAACCAAATAAAGAGACAGGCATTCTTACATTGTGTAGAAGACCTGTTAAAGATGGGAGTGATACATCCAGTTCCAATAAGAGAACAAGGAATGGGATTTTATTCCAATCTGTTCATAGTTCCCAAAAAAGAGGGAACATTCAGACCAATTTTGGATCTAAAGATCCTAAACAAATTTCTCAGGGTACCATCGTTCAAAATGGAAACTATTCGAACGATCCTACCTACTATCCAGGAAAATCAATTTATGACTACCGTGGATTTAAAGGATGCATACCTACATATTCCTATCCACAAGGAACATCATCAGTTCCTAAGGTTCGCTTTTCTGGACAAGCATTACCAGTTTATGGCACTTCCATTTGGATTAGCCACTGCTCCAAGGATTTTCACAAAGGTACTAGGGTCCCTTCTAGCGGTTCTAAGACCAAGGGGCATTGCAGTAGTACCTTACTTGGACGACATCCTGATTCAAGCGTCGTCCCTGTCAAAAGCAAAGGCTCATACGGACATCGTCCTAGCCTTTCTCAGATCTCACGGATGGAAGGTGAACAAAGAAAAAAGTTCTCTGTCCCCGTCAACAAGAGTTCCCTTCTTGGGAACAATAATAGATTCCTTAGAAATGAGGATTTTTCTGACAGAGGTCAGAAAATCAAAACTTCTAAGCTCTTGTCAAGTACTTCATTCTGTTCCTCGTCCTTCCATAGAGCAGTGCATGGAAGTAATAGGATTGATGGTTGCAACAATGGACATAGTTCCTTTTGCACGAATTCATCTAAGACCATTACAACTGTGCATGCTCAGACAGTGGAATGGGGATTATACAGACTTGTCTCCGACGATTCAAGTAGATCAAAAGACCAGAGATTCACTCCGTTGGTGGCTGACCCTGGACAATCTGTCACAGGGAATGAGCTTCCGCAGACCAGAGTGGGTCATTGTCATGACCGACGCCAGCCTAGTGGGCTGGGGCGCGGTCTGGGAATCCCTGAAAGCTCAGGGTCTATGGTCTCGGGAAGAGTCTCTTCTCCCGATAAACATTCTGGAACTGAGAGCGATATTCAATGCTCTCAGAGCTTGGCCTCAACTAGCAAAGGCCAAATTCATAAGGTTTCAGTCAGACAACATGACGACCGTTGCATATATCAATCATCAGGGGGGAACAAGGACTTCCCTGGCGATGAAAGAAGTGACCAAGATAATTCAATGGGCAGAGGATCACTCCTGCCACTTGTCTGCGATCCACATCCCAGGAGTGGAAAATTGGGAAGCGGATTTTCTGAGTCGTCAGACATTCCATCCGGGGGAGTGGGAACTCCATCCGGAAATCGTTGCCCAAATAACTCAATTATGGGGCATTCCAGACATGGATCTGATGGCGTCTCGTCAGAACTTCAAGGTTCCTTGCTACGGGTCCAGATCCAGGGATCCCAAGGCGACCCTAATAGATGCACTAGTAGCACCTTGGACCTTCAACCTAGCTTATGTATTCCCACCGTTTCCTCTCATCCCCAGGCTGGTAGCCAGGATCAATCAGGAGAGGGCCTCGGTGATCTTGATAGCTCCTGCGTGGCCACGCAGGACTTGGTATGCAGACCTGGTGAATATGTCATTGGCTCCACCATGGAAGCTACCTTTGAGACAGGACCTTCTTGTTCAGGGTCCATTCGAACATCCAAATCTGGTTTCCCTCCAACTGACGGCTTGGAGATTGAACGCTTGATTTTACCAAAGCGTGGGTTTTCAGATTCTGTAATAGATACTCTGATTCAGGCTAGAAAGCCTTTAACTAGAAAAATTTACCATAAAATATGGAAAAAATATATCTGTTGGTGTGAATCTAAAGGATTCCCATGGAACAAGATAAAAATTCCTAAGATTCTATCCTTTCTACAAGAAGGTTTGGAGAAAGGATTATCTGCAAGTTCTCTGAAGGGACAGATCTCTGCTTTATCTGTTTTACTTCACAAAAGACTGGCAGCTGTGCCAGATGTTCAAGCATTTGTTCAGGCTCTGGTTAGGATCAAGCCTGTTTACAGACCTTTGACTCCTCCCTGGAGTCTAAATCTAGTTCTTTCAGTTCTTCAAGGGGTTCCGTTTGAACCCTTACATTCCGTAGATATTAAGTTATTATCTTGGAAAGTTTTGTTTTTGGTTGCAATTTCTTCTGCTAGAAGAGTTTCAGAGTTATCTGCTCTGCAGTGTTCTCCGCCCTATCTGGTGTTCCATGCAGATAAGGTAGTTTTGCGTACTAAGCCTGGTTTTCTTCCGAAAGTTGTTTCCAACAAAAATATTAACCAGGAGATAGTTGTACCTTCTTTGTGTCCGAATCCAGTTTCAAAGAAGGAACGTTTGTTACACAATTTGGACGTAGTCCGTGCTCTAAAATTCTATTTAGAGGCTACTAAAGATTTCAGACAAACATCTTCCTTGTTTGTTGTTTATTCTGGTAAAAGGAGAGGTCAAAAAGCAACTTCTACCTCTTTCCTTTTGGCTTAAAAGCATTATCCGATTGGCTTATGAGACTGCCGGACGGCAGCCTCCTGAAAGAATCACAGCTCACTCCACTAGGGCTGTGGCTTCCACATGGGCCTTCAAGAACGAGGCTTCTGTTGACCAGATATGTAAGGCAGCGAATTGGTCTTCACTGCACACTTTTGCCAAATTTTACAAATTTGATACTTTTGCTTCTTCGGAGGCTATTTTTGGGAGAAAGGTTTTGCAAGCCGTGGTGCCTTCCATTTAGGTGACCTGATTTGCTCCCTCCCTTCATCCGTGTCCTAAAGCTTTGGTATTGGTTCCCACAAGTAAGGATGACGCCGTGGACCGGACACACCAATGTTGGAGAAAACAGAATTTATGCTTACCTGATAAATTACTTTCTCCAACGGTGTGTCCGATCCACGGCCCGCCCTGGTTTTTTAATCAGGTCTGATGAATTATTTTCTCTAACTACAGTCACCACGGTATCATATGGTTTCTCCTATATATATTTCCTCCTGTCCGTCGGTCGAATGACTGGGGTGGGCGGAGCCTAGGAGGGATCATGTGACCAGCTTTGCTGGGACTCTTTGCCATTTCCTGTTGGGGAAGAGAATATCCCACAAGTAAGGATGACGCCGTGGACCGGACACACCGTTGGAGAAAGTAATTTATCAGGTAAGCATAAATTCTGTTTTTTAAGTTTCTGGTACATTTGTACAAGGATAAGACCTTGTTTGGTCCTGATCTGTAAGGCATAGTTCTGATATTAAAGGAGTTTGCCCCCAATCCAAGATTAGTCCAAGAGGGGTGTGGATTCTCTCTGTTTGTCTTCAAACTTAGATACGAGGTGTCCCAGAGAGTCTGTGGACATAGTACATCAGGGTTTCTATGTAGTAGTCCTTCCTTCTCTGCCTGAGGCAGGTTCCACCTTTTAATTTTATCTGCAGGCCAAATAACGGTGAATGCTTTGGGATTTCTCTTACCTGTGAGGGATAGTTTCAGTTCCTGTAAGAGAACTGGGCCTAGGATTTTATCATTCCTCTTTGAGGTTCCTGATTAGGAGGGAATTTTTATTCTATAGTAGACCTAAAGTGTCTCAACAGGTTGTCTCAGGGTACCATTCTTCAATTGGAAACCAGTTTAACTGGGAAAGACCAATTCATAGTGACCATTGTCCTGGAGGACACGTATATTGCAGGTTCCTGAGATTTGCCTTTCTGGCACACACTTTCAGTTTGTGGCTCTTCCCTTTGGCCTTGCCATAGTTCTCAGAGGGGCTGTTTTGGTAGGAATCAGGTTTCAAGGAGTTGCTGTGGTGACATTCCTCGACGTCATTATGGTTCAGTCACCATGTGTTCAACAAACAATCTCTCATACTGAGATATTGTTGTCTGTCTTCATTCCTCGATTAGAAGTGAATCTGAAAATAGGTTCCCTTGGTCTAGCTACAGAGGTAATGTCAGGGTTTTTTCCCTGTTGTGTTTGCCATGTGCTGCTGGCAGCCATTTTACTCACCTCTCTTCCTGAATATGGTGCATTGTGGGGGATGCTGCTCAATTCCTGCACTTCCTTTTATGGCCAAACTGCTGTGCATCATCCATGTGAGACAGGATGCAGTCTCAGAATTGTGATGTCATCACTTATTATTTAAAGGGCCTCTGTTCAGTATGCTTTGCCTTTGCGTTGTCTGAGACCTGTTTGTGAGAGTTCCTGTGTATTACCTGGCTGCCTGATGTCCTTCCTGGTTCCTGATCCCTGGCTTGTTCCCAACTCTGCTGTTTTCCTTGTTCCTGATTCCGGCTCGTCTGACTATTGGCTTTGGCTCCTGACTGGGCTCGTCTGACTACCATTTCTGGTTTTGATTCCTGGCTTGTTATTTGACTTGTGGACTTTTTATTATTTTTTGCTATTAATAAAGGTGTGATTATTTTTGCAATTCTCGTCTCAGTCTGATTCCTGGCACCCTGACATTACGCAAAGGCCATGAATCCTGATAGTGCTAATAATCCACCTTTACCTGCCATCATTTCCAGGATGGATGTACAGGATCACCGCTTGGATCAATTTGCACTAGCCCTGAAAACCCTGCTGACTCGCACTGCACATTTGGACCAAATTGTCCCGCAAGTTATGGCTGATCCTGTTTCCGCTGCTGCACCTATGCCTACCAGGAGCATGTCCAGTTCTGCACCTCTACCTCAGTGATATGGAGGCCATCCTATTCAGTGCAGAGGGTTTTTGAACAAGGTGGGCATTTACTTTGAGATGTTACCTCAGGCGTTTCCCTCTGACAGAGCTAAGGTGGGATTTCTCATCTCGTTACTCTCTGACACAGCTCTTGCCTGGGCTAATCCCTTGTGGGAGACTAATAAACCTGTGATTTCAAATTACCCTGAATTTGTGGCCTCCTTTCGAAGGGTATTTGATGTTCCGGCTCGCTCCTCTGCTGCTAAACAACTCATGTCCATTCAGCAAGGTACAAGATCTGTTGCTCAGTATGCTATTGAGTTCCATACGCTTGCCCCAATGAAGCCCTTGTTGCCGCCTTCTTTCATGGGCTCTCTGATGCGATTAAAGACGAAGTTGCTGCCAGAGATTTACCAGAGGATCTTGAGGCATTGGTGTCTTTTTTGATCCTAATTGACATCAGACTCAGAGAGAGGCCCTCTTTCAAGGAGCGCTTGCGGAAGCCTCCTGTTCCATTGTCTCCTATGTATTTGTTCCCACCCATACCTCCCTCTCCTCCCATGCCTCCTGGTCCCGAGTCACCAGGTATTGCTGAGCCGATGCAGCTGGGATTCACGCGCCTCTCCGCGGCGGAGAGGGCCTTTAGGAGGAGGGAGGGGCTCTGCCTCTATCGTGGGTTACAGGGCCACCTTTTGAAGTCTTGTCCTACACGGCCGGGAAACGCTCACACCTAAGGTCCTGTCTGGCAGACCTTGGGTGGTTTATCCTCATCCCCGGAACTGCTTAAGGAGAAACCTTTGGTCACGGTTGTCCTTTCCTGGATGGACTCCTCCAAAGTCACCCAGGCTCTTGTTGACTCCGGTGCTGCGGGCTATTTCATTGACAGTGCTTTTGTATCAAAGCATTCCATTCCTATTTTGCCTCGGTCCGTCCCGCTTGCTATTGAGGCCATTGATGGTAGGCCCCTTCAGCCAGCACTCGTTACTCACGAAACTTCTCCGTTGTCCATGGCTGTTGGGGCTCTCCATTTTGAAACCCTCCAGTACCAGGTGATAAACTCTCCGCATTTTCCGGTTGTTCTGGGTTATCCCTGGCTCCAAAAGCACAGGTCCAAAACTGGCACAGGTCCAAAATTGTGTCGTGGTCCCCGCAATGTATTTCCTCTTGTCTTCGGAAACCAGTTAAAGTCTTGTGCACTTCTTCGGTTTCTCAATTGCCAGAGGAGTACCGAGAGTTCCTAGAAGTGTTTGACAAGGTGCGTGCTGGTACGTTGCCTCCTCACCGGTCCTACGATTGAGCCATAGACCTGCAACCCGGAGCCATTCCTCCTCGGGGCCGGGTGTACCCTCTGTCTGTTGCAGAGAATTGTGCTATGGAGGAGTATGTTGCCGATGCTCTGTCGCAGGGGATTATCCGCAAATCCTGCTCTCCTGCAGGGGCTGGCTTCTTCTTTGTGAAGAAAAAAGGTGGCGAGTTAAGACCATGTATCGATTATAGGGGTCTTAATCGTCTTACCATTAAGAATGCTTACCCTATTCCGCTTATTACGGAACTCTTTGACCGCCTCAAGGGAGCTATGGTCTTTACTAAACTTGATTTGAGAGGAGTTTACAATCTAGTTAGGATTAAGGAGGGCCACGAATGGAAAACAGCATTTAACACCAGCAGCGGGCATTATGAGTATCTTGTAATGCCCTTTGGCCTATGTAATGCTCCTGCTGTTTTTCAGGAATTTATTAATGATGTCCTACGACATATGTTGCAACAGTGTGTTGTGGTGTACTTAGACAACATCCTCATACACTCACCCACACTTGAGGCTCATTGTTCTGATGTTACACGGGTTCTTCAGAGACTACGTGAGAACGGCCTGTTTTGTAAACTCGAGAAATGTGAGTTCCATCAGACTCAAGTAACCTTCCTAGGTTATGTTATATCCGTTGCAGGGTTCTCCATGGATCCTGACAAGTTATCTGCAGTTCTGCAGTGGCCTCGCCCAGTTGGTCTTCAGTCTATTCTATGTTTTTTGGGGTTCGCCAATTACTATAGAAAGGTTATTAAAAACTTTTCTTCCTTGGTCAAACCTATCACAGACATGACCCGCAAAATGAATGATCCACTCCATTGGTCACCTACTGCCATTAAGGCCTTTGATAGTCTTAAGACTGCCTTTGCTGCCACTCCAGTTCTGGCTCATCCTAACCCTGTCCTGCCTTTCGTTCTTGAGGTCGATGCATCTGAGACTGGAGTAGGTGCCCTCTTGTCTCAACATCCTACGCCTGACGGTTCCTTGCATCCGTGTGGTTTCTTCTCTAAAAATAAAAAAAGAAACAGATGCGCCACATGGCCCAATATTGTTTGTTCCAAAAGATGTAAAAACTGGTGATATGTAAATGCACTCACATGTATTGGAGCACTCCAAATAGTTCAGTAGGAGCAGTCTGGGATCTATGACAGTCAACCAGCAGTCCAACCTCTTGGAGGGGATAGATGATCTGTGATGTGAAATACAAAAAGACACAAAGGTGCCTATATGGCCTAGCACAGTTTAAACCATAGTATATGTAATATGAGTGGTATAGTATATACTCACATTTGATGTAGCATCTCCAATGATACCAGTAAAGCAGGAAGGGATCAATACAGTCACCCAACAGACTTAAACAAGGCAAACGGCTATACCAAAACTCCAGGGTGTCCAATGGGCCAAATAAATTGGTCCAAAAAACAGTGCAGCAAGTGTTTTTTGTAAAAAGTAATCAAATTTACTTTATTAAAATGAAATAAAAACAAGCGACGCGTTTCTCAGCAGCAAGCTGTTTCATCAGGCTTATAAAAATGACACAAAACACTTGCTATATATGCACCAACTAATTGGCAACACTTGTTGGGGGAGTGGCTCAAAGTGGCTAACTCATGAGAGAACCAATCATAATACATATACCATAAATGTAACAGTCCTATCTAAACATAGTAAACATAGTGAACAAAGTGACACATTGATATACATTCATCATAAAACATATCATTTCATAAAATCCTACATGGTTAACATCAATCTCATATATTGAACAATAACAAGTGATTTCATAAAGTTTGTTGGCATGCTTCTACCTTTTTGTATATTTCATTTCTTAATTATTTCATATTTCACTTGCAAAAGCAATCTCCTATATATATCCCCACTGAAAACAGAGTAACTAATTCAGTGTCAAATCATTATAAGCACACTCGCAACACTAATGGATTTCCATGAAACTTACAGACATTGATTCATGTTGCATTTGATACATTAATGTTAGTGATGGCGTCTACTGATCTAAATGTTGGCGTCTGATGTTTCCTATTGCGCATGTCTCAGAGAACTTTTGTAACTCAAATATGTGTATCACTGTTATTGGATCAAGATCCGTTCCAGTCACAGAGTCTCGTCATAGGAGGTGTGTCAAAATGTCGCAACTGTAACAGCTATAGTAAAGCTGTCAGATGCATACAAATTATGTGAAGTGATTATAATGTCTCATACGCTCTTGTGGCTTCGCTTATAATATAGAGCCCAATAGATTATTGAAATAACAGCATCGATCATGAAAGTCATGAGGGTATAATGAATGGTGTATCAGAACACTATTGCTTTGGCAACAAATTAGCGTTGTACTTGACTATTGCTATGTTATTGGATCAAGATCCGTTCCAGTCACAGTCTCGTCATAGGGTGTGTGTCAGAATGCCGCAACCGTAACAGCTATAGTAAAGCTGTCAGATGCATACAAATTATGTGGAGTGATCATAATGTCTCATACGCTCTTGTGGCTTTGCTTATCATATAGAGCCCAATAGATTATTGAAATAGCAGCATCGATCATGAAAGTCATGAGGGTATAATAAATGGTGTATCCGAACACTATTGCTATGGCAACCAATTAGCGTTGCACTTTACTATTGCTATGGCAACCATTAGTATTGTAATATTAGCCTAATGGTGTATAGAGTGTAGTAACCTCAAAGATGGAATATATATATGTATTTATGGTTTAAAATACAATAATGAAATATTAACATAGTGATATTCAAATAATATAACAATCCATACTGCCAAATAACGAAATAGAATAATGTATTCAAAAATGTATTAAAAATAACCTACTCTACATATATTAATAGTGCTATATGAAAATGGGCATAAGTATGATACTATTTATCTTATATGTGTAGTATTAATGGCCCCAATAATATTAAACTAATAAGTAAAGTAAATCTAATATTGAATAATAAATAAAAAAGTGACAATGTGATAGTATCCACAATGAAATTGATCTTTATTTCTTATGACATAAAACTACCTATACCCTAACGGCTATATGTCATAGCTATGATCATGGATTTATGATAATATCAAATAATAATTAAGTGATATGTCAGTGAATATATAGTGCTAATAATAATAATACACCCTAATTGCAGTATATATATGGGCTATAAAAACATTCTCTCTGTTATGTATCATATTTGCAAACTGGGATATATGTGATTAGTGATGGATATAAATGTGTCCTAAAGGGATGGAAAAGAAAATTCCCCATAAGATAAGTCATTTGATATATTCTATTTCCTAATTTCCCAATAGGGAATTGACGATGGTAAGACCCACAAATAATAAAGATATACATAATAACAATAAAGCAACAAAAAATAGATAAATAGGTAGATAAAAAGAAAAAAGAAAGAGTGTAGCCTAACCACAAAGAAACTTCCATAATCGGGTCCAATTAAATGCTGGTAATTCTAGTACCAAACCAAATTAACCTTATAATAATAATAATTAATATTATAAATAATGAGTAATATATAAGTCCATACTTCATGGCTTGAAAGAATAACATTTCAAAGTCAATTAACCTATCTCTTTTTCAGTTTGCTACCAGGATTTTTCACCAGATATATATATATATATATATATATATATATATATATGTGTGTGTGTGTGTGTAGGAAGATGAGTGTAGGTTTGGCGCTGAAGATCCGCCCTATAGTTAATTCAAAACTAGAGTGTATGACTGGCTGCCTTCGAATGTCTAACCAGTGTGAATTGTGCCCCCAAGTACTTTTCACCTGTTAGATATAAAATGGAAAAAATATATTGGAAAAGGGAAAAGGGAATATATTCAAATGGCGCCACACTCTGGAAATAAGCCCAATGTGTAATGTCTAATATAATTGGGAATCAGAAGACTATATGATATAGTATAGTATTGGCACAAAGTGTATAGAGACCAAGCTCAAGCTGATGATATAGTTAATATGATATTATATCTCCTACCTATATATGTCAAATTTACGCCTCCCATATGGTATTCTGTGGTGAAGAATATATAAATAGATGTGTAAAATCAATGGAGCAGTAGATATGTACTGTTGTTGTTAATAGTAATGCCGCAAAGTGACTGAAAAAGTAATTTGTGTCATGTAAATACACACCCAAAAAAAAAACGTTGTATAACAGATAGTGAAGATGTATGAACACTCTTCCGTTATTATAGTGGTGATCAATGTCATAAAAAAACAAGCTAAATGCTAAAAGTATTTTGAATAGAATCTAGATGAGAAATGTGTAAGTAAAAATTAAATATTGACTAAAAATTGAATAAAACGGGGAAACAAAATATCGTTACAGTAGAAACACAGTATAAAAATGTATATAAAATAAACGTCCTTAAAGAACAAGTTAAAACTCCTAAAGATGAGTATAGTAATAGTCCATGTCTAATAAGCAGATCTTAAAGTAGATAGTTCTTCAATCCACAACGTTCCCGTTGGGAGCCTACTTACACTCCTTCACCTCAATCTCATGAGGTAAGTGCCGCGTAGTGTATAGATAAGTCTCCTTCCCGGTGTCAGCTGTAAACTTGAGGTGTGTTATCTTTATCTCTCCTCTCACCGCTCTTTTCCCATAGTGCGTGCAATCATAAAAGAAAAAGGACATACGATAGTGCAACACTGTTTTATAATATCACACTATTTATTAGAATACAACGATGTACACTTACATCAAAGAACCTCAATATTATGAGGTAATTAAATAATAATATTGAGGTTCTTTGATGTAAGTGTACATCGTTGTATTCTAATAAATAGTGTGATATTATAAAACAGTGTTGCACTATCGTATGTCCTTTTTCTTTTATGATTGCACGCACTATGGGAAAAGAGCGGTGAGAGGAGAGATAAAGATAACACACCTCAAGTTTACAGCTGACACCGGGAAGGAGACTTATCTGTACACTACGCGGCACTTACCTCATGAGATTGAGGTGAAGGAGTGTAAGTAGGCTCCCAACGGGAACGTTGTGGATTGAAGAACTATCTACTTTAAGATCTGCTTATTAGACATGGACTATTACTATACTCATCTTTAGGAGTTTTAACTTGTTCTTTAAGGACGTTTATTTTATATACATTTTTATACTGTGTTTCTACTGTAACGATATTTTGTTTCCCCGTTTTATTAAATTTTTAGTCAATATTTAATTTTTACTTACACATTTCTCATCTAGATTCTATTCAATATACTTTTAGCATTTAGCTTGTTTTTTATGACATTGATCCCCACTATAATAACGGAAGAGTGTTCATACATCTTCACTATATGTTATAGACCTTTTTTTTGTTTTTGTTTGTATTTACATGACACAAATTACTTTTTCAGTCACTTTGCGGCATTACTATTAACAACAACAACAGTACATATCTACTGCTCCATTGATTTTACACATCTATTTATATATTCTTCACCACAGAATACCATGTGGGAGGCGTAAATTTGACATATATAGGTAGGAGATATAATATCATATTAACTATATCATCAGCTTGAGCTTGGTCTCTATACACTTTGTGCCAATACTATACTATATCATATAGTCTTCTGATTCCCAATTATATTAGACATTACACATTGGGCTTATTTCCAGAGTGTGGCGCCATTTGAATATATTCCCTTTTCCCTTTTCCAATATATTTTTTCTGTATATATATATATATATATATATATATATATATATATATATATATATATATATATATATATATATCCAAGACTAATTGCTTTTTAAACATTGTGAAATTACCTTTTATTTCTTTGGTGACATTGTATTTTATTTTATTGTACTATACATGTAGTTATATCCATTGTGCTACCCTATATGTTTTGACATTCTAATTTTGGTTTATAATATATCCTCTTGATAATATTAGACTAGATAATAGTCTTCTGTTACTGTTTATAGTACTAAGGGCGCCCCCTATCTAGTAGAGTAATTCTTCTCTAAGAAATTGACTCCAGTGATGTGCAATTATGAAATTGGCGACAGGGAATTACTGGCCATAATTTTGGCACTTAAGGAATGGAGGCATCTTCTCGAGGGTACTAGCGTGCCAGTGCTCATTCTTACTGATCACAAGAATTTAACTTATCTATCTGAAGCAAAACGTTTGTCGCCCCGACAGGCCAGATGGGCGCTATTTTTGTCTTGGTTTAATTATGTGGTCTCCTACCTGCCTGGTAGTAAGAATGTTAGGGCTGATGCCCTCTCTCGACAATTTTCGCCTCTGTCCAAGAAGGAGTCTGTACCTACTCCTGTTATACCTCCTGACCATATTTTGGCTCCCATACGTACTAATTTGACTTCTCCCTTGGGGGAGGAGATCCTGGCTGCACAAACCAATGCACCTCCTGAGAAACCTAGTGGTAAGTGTTTTGTTCCTGAGAATCTTCGAACTAAACTTTTGCACACTTACCACTATCCTAAAGCCACAGGTCACCCAGGCAAGAACCAAATGATTTGGTCTGTCACTCGACAATTCTGGTGGCCAGGTCTTCGTTCTGATGTTGCTGCGTATGTTGCCTCCTGCTCAGTTTGTGCACAGAATAAGACTCCTCAACGTCTTCCTATGGGTCTTCTTCAACCTATTGCTAATGGTGAGCATCCTTGGACACATCTTTCCATGGACTTCATTGTCGAGCTCCCTGTTTCCAATGGCAATACTGTTATCCTTATGGTGGTTGACCATTTTTCTAAAATGTCACATTGCATTCCATTGATGAAGGTGCCTACCGCTCAGGAGCTTGCTTCAATTTTTGCCCGGGAGGTCTTCCATTTACATGGGTTACCCAAGGAGATAGTGTCGGACCGGGGTAGCCAGTTTGTCTCCAGATTTTAGCGTTCCTTTTGTGCTCAAATGGGGATCAATTTTTCCTTCTCCTCGGCATATCACCCTCAATCCAATGGGGCTGCGGAACGGTCTAATCAAGCTCTGGAACAGTTCCTCCGTTGCTATGTCTCAGATCACCACAATAATTGGTCTGAACTGTTACCTTGGGCAGAGTTTGCTCGTAATAGTGCTATTAATGCTTCCTCCAAGATATCCCCGTTCATGACGAATTATGGGTTTCAACCATCCTTGTTGCCCGATTCATTCATGTCTCAGGGTATTCCGGCTTTGGAGGAGCATCTCCGGCAACTGCATTCCACGTGGGTGCAGATTCAGGATTGCCTTCATCGTTCTATGCAGCGCCAAAAGTTCCAGGCTTGTCACAGGTGTCTGCCCGCACCTTCCTACCAGGTTGGTGAGAGAGTTTGGCTGTCCTCCCGCAACTTGAACCTTCGTGTGCCTTCCAATAAATTGACTCCCCGTTATGTTGGTCCTTTTCGAATACTCCAACGGGTTAATCCTGTGGCCTATGCTCTTGACCTTCCTCCTGCTATGCGCATCTCCAATGTTTTTCATGTCTCCCTCATGAAACCATTGGTTTGTAATTGGTTTAATACTGTCTTGCCTCATCCCCGTCCTATCTTTTTTGACAACCATGAGGAGTATGAGGTCAGCAGCATTATTGACTCTCGTATGTCCAGGGGCCGTGTACAGTATTTGGTTCACTGGAGAGGCTACGGTCCGGAGGAGCGTTCTTGGGTTCCATCCTCTGATGTTCATGCTCCCACCCTCCTCCGTGCCTTCCATGCCCGTTTCCCCAATAAGCCTTTTGTCCTCCCGCGGGGGAGGGGTTGTTGAGGTGAGGGTACTGTCAGGGTTTTTTTTCCTGTTGTGTTTGCCATGTGCTGCTGGCAGCCATTTTACTCACCTCTCTTCCTGACTATGGTGCATTGTGGGGGATGCTGCTCAATTCCTGCACTTCCTTTTATGGCCAAACTGCTGTGCATCATCCATGTGAGACAGGATGCAGTCTCAGAATTATGATGTCATCACTTATTATTTAAAGGGCCTCTGTTCAGTATGCTTTGCCTTTGCGTTGTCTGAGACCTGTTTGTGAGAGTTCCTGTGTATTACCTGGCTGCCTAATGTCCTTCCTGGTTCCTGATCCCTGGCTTGTTCCCGACTCTGCTGTTTTCCTTGTTCCTGATTCCGGCTTGTCTGACTATTCGCTTTGGCTCCTGACTCGGCTCGTCTGACTACCAGTTCTAGTTTTGATTCCTGGCTTGTTATTTGACTTGTGGACTTTTTATTATTTTTTGCTATTAAAAAAGGTGTGATTATTTTTGCACTTCTCGTCTCAGTCTGATTCCTGTCACCCTGACAGGTAATTTCTTACGGACCAGATTGGTTTACTTCTCTCTCAGGTTATTTTTTGACAGAGGTCAGGACATAGAGGATTTTTTCTTCTTTCCATTTTCGGCACTCTACGGTTTGGCCTTTTAGGGGCCTGATGTATGGAATGGTCTGATGATTGCTTCATTGGACATCATCAGATCTGCCAACATGAGATTCTTCCCTGTGATTCATAGAGGGGAATTAGTGGTAGAGCACTCGCTTTGCTTGCGAGAGGTAGCGGGATCGTTACCTGCATTCTCCAGAGTCTTTTGGGTTTCTCAGGAGCATCTGTCTTGAGGCGCATTCTTCTGGAGACCTTTCTGAGTAATAGTCACAGTTGCTAGCCTGTTGGGTTGGTGACTATGTTCTTGGGAGTAGCTTGCCCTCCACATCACCATCTTGGAGTGGAGAGTGATCTAAAATGTTCTGACGACTTGGCCTCCGTTGCCCTATCCGGTTTTTCAGGTTATAGTTGCTATTTCTTCTCAGTGGTTTACACTAACCACCTGGGAGAACCCTGAAGTTCCTTTGCCATGATTGGCATGGATTGTTCGGTGGGAGGACACTCACATTCTAGTTTATCCACTATTCACATTTCAGTGTAAACTGGGTGTGGACTTCCTGAGCTGTTAGGTTTTTTTGGGGGGGTTTATTTCCCAAAACGTTACAAATTTGATTCATTGTCTTGGTTGAGGCTTCTTTTGGGATATAGGTTCTTCAATCAGTGGTGCCTTCTGTTTAGGTTACCTGTCTTGTCCCTCCCTAATCACTTGTGTCCTCTAGCTTGGGTATTGGTTCCCACTAGTAATTGATGATTTTGTGGATATCTTAGGAAAGAAAACATAATTTATGCTTACATGATAAATGTATTTATTTCCGGATATGGTGAGTCCACCATATGAGCGGGATATCACCCCCCAAAGAAAGGGAGAGGAAGAGAGAAAAAAAGGGAAAATTTACCTTACCAGATACCTAATAATACTATTTCTGTATTTATGAGAGGAAAAATCAAATTGTCAATTTCCCTGGGAGGAAATATCTTTATAAACTTTGACCATTTAGAAAAAAAAGAAGTTATCTCCTGGTCGGAGTTCATATCTGAAGCCAACTGCTCAATAATACACTACTTTTTAAGATATTTTTTGATTTCTGAAATAGTGGGGGCAAAATTAACCTTCCATCTCTTAAAAATGAGGTTCATAGATGCTAATATTACTAAGTTTATTATTCTGTTTTCGCTTGATATTGAATTCTTATCTACAAAGAAGATTATTTCTTTCAAGGAGAGTACAAAGGTAGTGATTTTGAGAATATTAATTAGCCAAAATTCTACTTTTTTCCAAAATTGCAAAATTTTAGGGCATGACCAGAACATATGAATTAAATTTGCGGGAAATAAGCTACATTTTGAACATTTATTGAAATTCGTATTATGCCACTTGTAACCTTTTTCCGGGGTATAGTAGGTCTGATATATTGGTTTTAGATGGGACTCTCTCCAAGTTTAAGAGAGTGTGGCACAATGAAGCAAGGATAAGGTTCAAGTTAAGTGTTCAATATAATTAGTGGTTTCAGAGGTAAGATTTGCCTATTTTTGAGCTATATTAGATAGATTCAACTCTCCCGTTCGAGAAACAAGATAAACATACCAAGTGGAAATAGAAAGGTGACCGGTTTTGGCCCGTACTGGCCAATTATCAAGCTTGCCCCATGACCAATTCCATGAGAATTTATTGACTAACTGAGATACATAGTGCCTAGTCTGAAGAAATGCAAAAAATCACGGTTTCCCAGATTGAATTCATGTTTTTATTCTTCAAATGATTTAATATTTTGTGCTATTCGATTTAGAAATTGTGACACTAAGTAAAGGCTTTTCTTGTGCCAGTCATGGAGCACTAAAGTTTGAATACCTTCTTGAAATTCCGGGTTAACCATAAAGGTCTGATATCTAGGTATATTCATATTTATCTTTACCAGAGACCCAATTCTTTTCCAAGCCTGAATTACCATAAAGATTGATTTATATTGTTTCACCTGTTTAGGAATTAGGTTAGAAGGTACATGAATCAGGAAAACAGGAGAAAATGGGTAAATCATATTGGCTTCTAAGGTATTATCTGTAAAATAGTCTAAATGTATCATCCAATCTGTAGCAATACGCCCAAGAAAGACCAGATTATAAATATACAAATCGGGAAGGGCAAATCCTGCTAAGTGTTTCGGCAACAATAACTTTTGAATAGATATTCTGGGCCTTTTATTCTGCCAGATAAATTGACGGATTGCGATATTAAAATTTTTAATATCATTACTTTTTAAAAGAATGGGGAGATTTTGTAAAATATACAATATCTTGGGGAGAAGCACCATCTTAAACAGAGCAATACACCCTGAAATGGAAAGAGGAAGATTTTGCCAATAGTACATGTGATTTTTAAACAACTTTTCAATTTGCTTCTATTATCTGATGCTTCATTTTCTTGGTATCCTTAGCTGAAAAGCATATCTAGGTAGGCTCAGGAGCAACAATGCATTATTGGGAGCTAGCTGCTGAATGGTGACTGCACAAAATGCCTATTTTCATTGGTTCACCAGATGTCTACAGATTACTCCCAGTAGTGCATAGCTGCTACTTCAAAAAGAATACCAAGAAAATTAGGCAAATTGGATAACAGAAATAAATTGGAAAGTTGTTTAACGTCACATGCTCAATTTGAATCATGAAAAATAAGAAAAAGAAAAATTTTGGCTTTCATGTGCCTTTAAACTATAATAAGACAGAAGATAAAGTTAAAAAAAAAGCATACGTTCGAAAGAAATAAAGTTTCCTTTTCATAAATATGGCACATTTGCTATATCTACATTTCTCAATTGTATTTGTGGGGGGTTTTTTTTGTTTGTTTTTAAATGATTTTAGAATACACTGAATAAAAAAATCAAAATTTATAAAATATTTATCAATTTCCTACATATTATTGCATACTTTCTCTTTAAAGTAACTGGAAATATTATTGTGTCCACACAACCTGGTACAGAATTACAAATCTAAAATTTGAGATGTAGCTACTTCATTTTTTGCAGGATTATAATTTGGAAACAAAGAAAATCTTTAAAATCTATTGAATTCCACAAAATCAGTGTTAAAATCCTTGCATTGCCATTTGTGTCACACTATGTCAAAGCTTACTTCTCTTGTTTTATATTTTATTTAGTTTTTAGTTTTTCAAGTATTTAATTTTTTTGCCAATGTTAGAGTGGACTGTTTTATAGAGGATTTTTTTCTTTTTATTTGTTTTGTAATGTTTTTAATTTTTTTTTGTAATAACGGTATCATTGTTAGTAAAAGTTAAAGGGGCAGTAAACCTAGAAATAAATGTTATATAATTCTGCACATAGTGCAGAATTATATAACATTATCTTAGCGCAAACTTTATGCAACATAATTTTGCAGCTGAAATTTGATTAAAAAAAGAGGGTTTTTCAGACCGTCGCTCTATGCTCTACTGAGCGAGTCTGTTTTTTCCCCTGAGCGAATCTGGGCAGCTGTCTAGTCACACCCGAACCCCGAACGCCATTACACTCAATGTAGCTATCAGACAGAGCAGGAGCGAGCTACATTCAGTGTAATGGCGCGATCGGGCTGGGTTGTGACTAGACAGCTGCCCAGATGTGCTCAGGGGGAAAACCAGACCCGCTCAGTACAGCATAGAGCGACGGTCTGAAAAACCCTCTTTTATTTTTATCAAATTTCAGCTGCAAAATTATGTTGCATAAAGTTTGCGCTTAGATAATGTTATATAATTCTGCACTATGTGCAGAATTATATAACATTATTTTCTAGGTTTACTGCCCCTGTAACGGTTGAGAGATCGATTTTAATAGAGATGATCATGCCATTGACTACTATGATAAGGGGAGATAACAAATATCTGAATCTTGCTATTTTCAAGCGGCGATGTTGCAGTAAGTTTCTTCAGCAAGATAGTTTTACGAATGAGTAATATTTAAAACTAGGTCATTGTATTCTACATTGGAATCCCAATAAAGTTTTAATGTTCTAGACACAAAGTTGAAACTGAAGATGGGTTTAAAGCTTCTTCTACCCTGGAATGTCGCCCAATTAGGCTGCAGTCTCTTTTAGATCACTTGTGCTATTCACAAAAAAATAATATAATAACCTAGACCCATGCAAAACTGCAGCTATAGCTTTGAAATACCAATCAATTCTCCCCAAAAAAATATGTAGTCATATGTTTTGGCTTTCAGGGGCCTCATTAGTGAGATGCAGCTATATCCCTCCAGGCGCAGTGAGTTAGGACTCTATACCTGCTTGTGCTGTGCTCTTTATGCATCATGCTGCATGACAAGCTCTCACAACCTGTCCTGTATATTGAAAAGTGTGAATAGAGGGCAGGGATAGTTATTAATGTTACATAGATTCCACCATTTTATGTATAAATAAATAAATAAATGAAATGGATTATAAAGCAATCTAAATTACTGTATTCAATAGAATTAATAGTGATAGTATATTATACAAAAATATGTAAAGAAAATACACGTTTCCATTCACAAGTTCAACACATAATGTTATAATTACAGCAGTGCAATCTGATGTAAGGCTGTCTGCTTACAAATGTTATACCTGCAGTAAACATGTTAATGAAATGTTATTTGGTTAGTTTGTAATCATTACACAGTGTATGCCATTTCATTTATATAGCCATGTTGTTAAGTTTTGATTATTTATAAGTCCCTAAATGCAAACTGTAATGTAAAGTTCTTTTAACAATTATATAGTTCATCATAAATGTGTGTTTTTATTTTATCCAGAGTAAATGTAACTAGGTTACTGAGACAATTTATGTTTATGCATCAACTATTGGGCGTTTGTTCATCTTTTTAAGTAACATGCATAAGATGGCCTCATGTCAGTTTGATTACAATAGGATGTCTAATATGAACATTTTTTTATTACAACTAAATGATTTTAATGGAAAAGGATGCAGATGATGTCAATTTTAAAAAGCAGCTAAGGAATAATAATGTGTAATTGTCACATATTTCTGGTCACTCCTGGGGAGCATTTAACAGTTTTGATGATACGATCTCATTAGTTTTTGATTAAAATATGCCAAAATAGTTTTTTTTTTATTTGATTCTATTGGTTTCACTAAATGAATTGGCAAATGTATATCTGTAATCTTGAATTTTCCATAAGAAGCTCAATACTGGAAATAATGTACACACAAATTCTAACAGCTTGACCAGAAGAGCAGAGTTTGACACAATGTCAATGGAACATTAACCACAATTTAGAGCTCTTGTATTCCTTATTGGCTTACCAGATTCCCTTGACATTGGATTTACAGCAAAGCTGAGAGGCAGAAAAAGCCATTATTAAATAAAAACGCCAGTAAGAAAGGAAATCTTGCTGTATTCAGAAAGAAAAGAAGACGTTCTTATATTTCAGAGTGATCTGATAAAGAGAAAATAGCTCTTAAAAGAACAGTAAAAAATAAAAATGAATGGTTCATATTCAGATAATGTTACTTAATTAAAATTAAAACAACTGCTTTCCTTTTTTATCTTCTTCCTGCCAAATGTAAAATCCTTTATTTTTTTTATATTTTGGGGGCAGTATAAACATACTTAAAATAATCAGAGTGTTGGCTTTTGCTTTGATATATGTATAATTTATAGCAGATCTATGATGTAATCTTATTTTATTATATCCCAATATTTAAATAGGCGTATTATTATTATTATTATTATTTATTTATATAGTGCCAACAGATTCCGCAGCGCTGCCCATGGGTACAAAGATAAAATTACAACAGAGAAACAATACAATAAAAGACAAAACTTTACAGACAAATACAGGGGGAATTGAGGGCCCTGTTCCCTTGGGAACTTACAATCTAGATGGGTAGGAGGGTAAGAAGCCTTAGCACAATATAGTGTTTAAAAAAGAAAAGGAAAAACTAAAATGATGTTATAGAGAGTTATATATAAATGGAGGATGATATTCAAGAAATGTCTATCATTCACATGAAAGTGCCTTATTTTATATATGTTAAAATAGTTTTTCTGTGGAAAAAAAAGTGAAGTAAAAGCTGTTTTACATTTAAAATGACAAAAAATTAGATGAGTGATAGTTAAGTAAAATTAGACCACCATAGTTTTATATTTATCAATTACCTATTACAAACTGCCACATTAGGTGGGGGTGGTCAGTGCCAATATGTCAGGGAACAAAGAAAAAACAGAGAGAAATGGAAAATGCAGGTTAAAAAATAAATAAAACAGAGTTGATTGAAAATAGCACTAAATAGGAAAATCCAGAACGTAGTCGTTACCAAGCCATAGGTCAGATGCCAAAGCAGGAAGTCAGCCGAGCCGGGTCAGGGAACATAGAGAGCAGGAACAATAGCTGGAGTCAGGAACCACAAAATTCAGTCAGCCAAAGCCAGGGTTACACATAGAGAATGGGTACAAAATACAGGTGTGCACTTGGTAGGTATGAACTCATGCAAGGGGGAGACAGAATGGAGTGATGGTTATATAGTAAACTGGCGTTACAGTGTCACTGAGAGACAGGAAGTTCCCAGTAGTTGCAGAATGATGATGTTCACAAGTTTGCCCAAAAGAGGGAGTGTGGGAGGAACACATAGTGTTAGAATCACTGCAAGAGAAGCCAGACACAGGCCTGCTCTCCAATAAACACAGGGAATGGTGAGTAACCCTGACACAATAGTATAATATGCAAAGGAAGAAATATAAGAGTGCCAGAATAAATAAAACATAACCTTTATTACTAATACAACAGTACTATGGTTTGGTCTGTGCACCTTTGAGAAAGCCAGAAGGCAAAATTCACTTCAGATGATTTATTTGATCTGCACGGTTCTCTTTATTTGTGAACACTAATTTTAGATGGAGAATTAACAGTTTGAATCATTTTTGCAGAACTTGGATGCACGGACCCAACCAGTTTTAATAATTGTACAAAAACTACTGAGAATAGAGTTAAAAGGTCACTAAACACAGTAGAATAGCATAATTAGCAAATGCATAATAAAAACACAATGCAGAAGTTCTTAGTTTGCATTTAAAATGAGTAGTAGATTTCTTTCTGACAAACTTAGTTCTATTTTCCCTCCCACTACATAATGTGACAGCCATAAGCCAATCACAAAATGTATATATGTATAATCTATGAATCTTGCACATGCTCAGTAGGAGCCGGTGCCTCAGAAAGTGTGCATATAAAATATTGTGCGCATTTAAATGATGGAAGTGAATTTGATAGTGGTTTAAAATTGAGTGCTATATCTGAATAAGAAAGTATATTTTTGACATTTTTGCCACCGAATAAAAAGATCCCTCTATAGTAACTAACACAGTGCTCCAAAATCTTTTAAACAGATACTTAAAGGGACATGAAACCCAAAAATGTTCTTTCATGGTTCAGATAGAGAATACAATTTTAAACAACTTTCTAATTTACTTCTATTATCTAATCTGTTTTATTCTCTTGGTATCATTTGTTAAAGGAGCAGCAATGCACTACTGGTTTCTAACTGAACACATGGGTGAGCCAGTGACAATCAGTTTATATATGCAGCCACCAATCAACAGCTAGAACCTAGGTTCTCTGCTGCACATGAACTTGCCTAGATAAACATTTCAGCAAAGGATAACAAGAGAAAGAAGCAAATTAGATAATAGAAGTAAATTATAAAGTTGTTTGAAATTGTATTCTCTATCTGAATCATGGAAGTAATATTTTGGGTTTCAGTGCTTCTTTTTCGATTTTTTTTTTTCTTCTTTGGCAAATTTTTTAAATTAAACTAATACAGTAGTATCAGTTGTGTATATCTTACTAATACAAACTGGGTGATGGATAGTTACTGCTCTCATTAGATGATAGGTCCTTCCTGTTAATGGTCATTGGCTAATACGTACTTCCTACTAATGCTTTTATTTAACTGCTGCTCTTCCATATCAAAGATAGAATTATCATGTTTGGGGATTAAAAAATAATTAATTAAAAACTTTAAAAGAAATAGCAAAACACATATAACAAGATCAAAGTGCACCACATTTAAATGATTTATTTTATGAACAAGGAATATCTTCCAAATATTCAGAAGATCCAAATTAATTCCACAGTGGATACGTACAGATCAAGTTCCAATCGCTCTCCTCTATTTTGGTCTTTCAGATTTCTGTATGAAGAAATTAGTTGTGTTTTTTCCCCCCAGTGGCTTTACACCTCATTTAATTGACACACATTAATGTGCCCCTTTTTTATTAGAGCTTTTGCTTTTTTTTGTAAAAAGGATGCTTCAGTACTGTACACCTAGACAAGTGAGTAGGTTTTAAAGTTTATTACAGCAGAGTAGGAATGGACGAATGTGTTTATATTCGAATTTGAATGTTATGACGAATGTTATTGTAGATATTCGATTTACATAATCGAATGTTAAGAACGAATATTTAAAAAAATTCTATATCTGAATGCTATTTACAGTTTTTAAGTGTCACTTTCAAATTCGAATATTTATAATTGGATCAAATGCCCACATTCAAAATTTCAAATGTAACATTTGATTGAACAAATACTATCCGGAAGTTCAATAGTTCATGTGGTAGGGAATTTAGTAAATTGATACATAATAGATGCAAATATATCTAGTTTAATGTTTCTATATAGAATATTGCATAATTTGAATATTACATTTAAAGAAAGCATTAGAAATACTATTACAAATATATAAATTTGAATTTTTCAAATTCAAATCTAGCATAATTTGAATCTAACATAATTTGAATATTACATTTAAAGAAAGCATTAGAAATAATATTACAAATATATAAATTAGAATTTTTCGAATTTGAATATTGCATAATTCGAATCAAATTATTATAAAATTTGAATAGAATATTACATTTAAAGAAAGCATTAGAAATACTATTACATTAAACGAATGTTAGAATGTTGTAGAAACATTAGAAAATATAAACAAACGAATGTGTTAAAATTAATTTCATTTTGCCAATGTTGCGAAACATTCACCCATCCCTAATGCAGAGGTTCAAAAACATAAAATGGATTAAAATGCATACCGGTACTGAGAGCCGCAGCAGGGAAAGAAAAATGAGAATTATTCATTTTATATGATTAAAACTCTGGAAAACTGCGTAAGTTAGGGAAAAACCTATAGAAGTCTATATTGAAAAGTAAGTGGTATTAGCAGCCTAGGCATTTTTTTGTGTTTGGTTATAAACACAATCAACAAAACTAGATAAGGAGAACAGGGTGATAATCCCACTGTGGCTTTAATGTCACTGTTAGCAGAAAAGATATATCGACTTGGTGACTGTGCCCAAAAACCCCTTAAGTCTGAATCAGCAAAAGCACAAAACGTTATCACATTTACACTTGCGGGAAGCGGCACTGTCCTGTGCAAACAAACTCGCTGGTGCTGCGCCTGCACTTGTGTCAACCTTGTTTCTCCATGTTTATTGTTTTAATTGCGAATAAATAAATCTTGAATTTTATCCCCGGAGCATCCAGTATTCTTTATTTGATGTATTTGGTTATAAACAGTCACATTTCTTTCTTCTAAATAAATGTATGTTTGCTGAACATCCAATATTCACTTTTTGCAAACGTCAAATTTACCTTTATTATAACATTTCATGTATTCAGTATGAAATATTAGCATTCAAATCTTCACATTCAAATGCACATTTTCTTAGACATCAAAGTAAAAGTGTGGGAATCAACATTTAAATGCCATTGTTATTATTATTATTATTATTATCATTTATTTGTATAGCGCCACCAAATTCCGTAGCGCTGGGTACAATGATAGGGGTATACAATGACAACATTTTGATAAAAATACAAAACATAAAGTTAAACAAATCTGGTACAGGAGGAAGATGGCCCTGCTCTGGAGAGCTGACAGTCTACAGGTTTAGGGTGCAGAGACATAAGGTTGGGGCAGCTTGTTACATCAGTTGTAGTTGCAGTAGTGAGTCAGGCAGTTCATTTATTAGTTTGGTTCGGATGAGGGATGGAGGAGATATGGTACGCCTCTCTGAATAGGTAGGTTTTCAAGGAGCGTCTGAAGCTATACAAGGTTGGAGACAGTCTCATGGAGCAGGGTAGAGAGTTCCAGAGGACAGGAGCAGCACGTGTAAAGTCTTCTAGGCAGGAGTGGGACGTAGAGATAACAGGAGTGGAGAGACGTAGGTCAGAGGTTGATCGAATAGGACGGGATGGGGAATATTTCACAATAAGAGAGGAAATATAGTTGGGAGTTAGACTGTTTAGTGCTTTGTAAGTTAGGGTTAATACATTCAATATTCAAATTTTCAGGATTACCATGGGCCAGAGCAAGTTAATAACCATGTTCGCAAATCAGCTGATTATTTCACCTGTGTTCCAGTTCAGATATCCTGAGAATGTGGCCTGTTAGCAAGGCCCGAGGACAGGTTTGAAAACAATATTTGAATATTTGAACGAGTGTCAAGGTGAACATTTGCTCTACCATTTGAATAAAAAAAAACAGATATTTGCCCATCCCTATCAGCAGCACAAAAAGAAGAGAGATCCAAATGGTACTTTTACCAATCACTTTTCTAACATTTCTTAATGTATTGAGTACAGTTTTGGACGCAGTATCTCCATATATATATATATATGAACAACAGCAGATGGGTACTAATTTGTATATGCTGTAAACATACACAAAACAGTCTTTACTACCTTAATATCACGGTTTGAAGCTGAGGGGCACCAGAGTCTTAAGAAAGTAATTAAAAAAATACAGCAATCATAGGTTTTTGGCTAAAAATACACATTTACCTGATATTACTGACCTTGTTGTTTTAGCAAATTAGGATTTTACTAGTGTTTGAGATGCATTAAAAATATGCTAAATAAAATGAGGTAAGAAGAATTTAATTATGTATGTTTTAGTGCATTAAGACCCAGGTACAAGAAAAATAGATGAACGTTTGTAAGTACTTAATAGCCTAATAAATGCATTCTTGTATAACAACACAAAGTAAAAATAATTTATTTTCAGAGATTTATAGCCTCAAAAAGGGGAACTACATTTTTATTTTAACTGGTGTCTAACCGTATCATGAGGTGAGTGTGATAATTATTTCTGAAACAACACTGTTCTGGTACTCAGAATATATACATAACATGTAAATGAACACCTGCAGAATGGACTAAAGGGAATCATTATCTAAACATTAAAAATCACTGGGATACCAAATTTTCTGTAGACCATTGACTGTACACATATAACAATGAAACCCCTCATGACAGAAAAAGGAGAAGTGTTGGACTTGCAATATAAAATAAGTAAAAGGTTGTTTCTAACAATACAAAACTATTTTAATTAATTATTTAATATCAATTGTATTAACCAGTTATCAATCAAATACAGTAAACAAACAAAATCAGTAAACAGTAAAGCACCCTTATTGCACAACTCAGTTTGTGTAAGTGGGCAACCTCCCAGCAAGATGTCCTCTTGCCTGCAATACAAGTCAAACACAAAGATACACACTTCAATGTTGCATTAACTTATTTACAAATGGTTAAAAGGATGGACAAATATATTCAAATTTAGTTGGTGTTAATTATTCCTTCAATGTAGTTTATTTAGTAAAAGAATAATAAGATAAAACACAACTATACACATTGCTCAACCTAAAGGTTGTTTAATCAAGTTGATCTATTTTTTACAGACAACTAACTCACTGTTTAAACAAAAATCCCACTCTGAAATTAGTGCAATTTGGATTGCAAATATAGCACAACAATCCCTATTACTTTATTACACTTTAAGGGACATCAGACTTTAAAAGTGGTTTCCTCTTAATATGTTTATGATTACTTATTATACCAGCATTGAGAGTATACATTAGCTTATCTCTATTCTCACACAGTTCTCTTTCTTATCTCTCTACACAAATGGAAAATGAAAATGTTAGTATTTCTTTCTCCTACCCCCACAGGTAGTATAACCTCTTTAAAAACTTTGTTTACATAGCTTTTCTATAGCCAGTACTTACATATTGAAATATTCAGTATAGGTGGGGATACAACATGCAATCTTAACTATTTAAAATGTCAAAATAAAGATAAAGGTGTTATCTCTAAACAACTTAATAGATTCCAACAAGTAAAATGGACCACTGGGAACACATTAAAAGGGGGGGGGGGGATTTAAAGTATACTGTCCCTTTACAATTATATTTTATATTGACCTACTAGTATATCTTCAGATTCCAATTCAATATATATTTTCATATATATTCTCAATATATTTCCAATCATATTCTAAACTTCAGGCTTCATCCATGCACACAAGATGTTATTAACCACAGAGAAAGTAAAAAAAAACAAATAGCTGGTGCTACACAGAATATGCTAGATGATATACCATCTGTAGTAACATGCTACATCACTCAGCATTCTCAACAAAGCCTTCAAATCTGGACATTCCATCAACAACAGCTCGTTCTTCTTCCTAGGGGAGCAAAACCAAGCTTGTTATTGTTACAAAAGGCTTGATGAACAAAAACAAGAATCTTCTCTCTAGAATGGACAAGCAGGGAGAATATATGCACTGCACATCACGATTACCATAACAGGAACTGAAATGCTCCTGAGGCATTTTAAAATAATAGTTCCCTTTGGAGAAAATTTTAACAAACAGTATTTTGTCTCCAAAATGTGGAGTTTTATTTTGTATAATGCTATATAGAATATAGAAATACAACGTGAAAATATATAGAATAATTCTTCAGGGAAAATGATGAAACAAACAATCTTATCCTTTTTTCACAAGAAACAGGCTGTTTCTATTTAAAAACAAAAGAGAAAAAAAACACAAAAACAACTTTTCCAGTAAGGTTCATATATAAATCAAAAGAATCTTTTATCTAATTTATATTGGTTTTAGAGGATATGACAATAACATTGTGTTTTTTTAACACAAAAGATGTCTGTTATTGCAAATTAATGCTGACAAATGTATAAATAAATGAATGACATATTCCATGTGCTATCTGCACTATCAATGTAAAAACAATTATTACTATGTTAGAATTTATATATATATAAATGTAATTATTGTGCTGTTAAAATGTATTTTATAGCTAAAATGCTATTCATCTATAGGTATGTTCATTTTTGGATTACATATAAATTTAGTTGAGTTTTTAAAATTCCAGTTTGTAGTACAATGATGCTGGCAAAACAACAGTCCAAATGAAAATGACAGATTAATTTGACTAATTTGCTGTTAAGTTAAAAAAGCGAAGCAAAAATGTTTTCATCATGGTCCAATAGTTGAGGACAGTGATATGCAACTCCCCAATGAGGCTGCTTGAATAAATTATGTGGCTCAATTGGATGCTAGCATTTAATCTCATTTAGATCAAAATACCTTCAATTGACATAATATAAAATAGATCTCTACCAAACCTAAAGGAAAACATAATTTGCATATGATAATTATGTCTATTTTTAAGCAAATATGTAGTATATTTATAAAATATCAGATGGACCGTTGTACCTAAAATTCCTGCATACAAAGAGATACCGTAACTAGGTCTGCTCTTTCTGCAGGGCTAGCCCATTTATATGGTAATATCTTT